>NW_005364139.1:244826-272446 GCF_000412655.1 Myotis brandtii
ATGGCGCTAACCCGCCCTGCCTGCAGTATGCAAATTAGCTGCTATCTTTGTTGGCGGTTAATTTGCATATCACGCTGATTAGCCAATGGGAGACATAGCGAAGGTACGGTCAATTCCCATGTTTGTCTATTATTAGATAGGATGGTCAATACACTCGTAAACCTTCCGATAATGTTTATCGGAAGCTCAAGTCTGTGCCCAAAGATGGCAGGAGAAGGTTGCTTACAAGGGCTGCGTGAAATAGGAATTACCTTGGCTAAACAAGTTAACTCACTGGTGGTTTCTTCCTTACTTACCCAACACCTCCACTACCAAATCCTTCCCTTTTTCCTCTTCTATTTCCCCAGCTTCAGAGCAAAAGTTAAAAGAGAGCTTTTGCTTCATTCCTTAAGTGAGGGTAAAATAAAGTACTGTTTTCTTCAAGAAACCCCAACCTTTCTGAGGAATAACCACTGTAATCTTGAGATTACTTGAGGGGTGGTGGGAAGAGAATATGCAGATTATGAGCTCCATGGAATGGGTTAGTGAAGATGATACTGGATTCACTCATCTTCACAGGTAGTCCATAAGACTCTTGGAAAACTGGAAGACAGGTGGTCTCTAAGGAAATGGTATGACACAGAAACACGTTTGGAGATCTGCTGGGTTGTCTCTGCCTCCAATTTTAGATTTGTCTGAGAGTAAGAGTGTTATTTTTTTTTTCTTATTTGCATTAAGGAAAAAGGAATGAGGTTTATTGATTTTTTTAAAGAATGTATTCTTGCCAAAACCGGTTTGGCTCAGTGGATAGAGCGTCGGCCTGTGGACTGAAAGGTCCCAGGTTCGATTCCGGTCAAGGGCATGTACCTGGGTTGCGGGCACATCCCCAGTAGGAGATGTGCAGGAGGCAGCTGATCGATATTTCTCTCTCATCGATGTTTCTAACTCTCTATCTCTCTCCCTTCCTCTCTGTAAAAAATCAATAAAATATATATTAAAAAAAAAGAATGTATTCTTCATATAACTGTCCCAGAATTTCACTAGAAATTCTTAGTGACAGTTTGTCTAAAACTAGTTGCAGACCAAATGGAGAAGGCTAAAAGAAAAGAATAAGACTTTACTCTCACTTTTTATAAGCTCTAAAAACAGAAAATAATAGATTCAGGGTCTCTATAAAAATAAAGACATTTATATTCTGAATTAGATTAGGTTAGGTAATGATGGTGAATAACATTAAATGGCTTGATTAAATATGTTTATTAACACTGAAGTTTTTAGAACATTTTAAAGCTTAGGGCTATTATGCACGATAACAGTTATAGGGAAAATGTTCTCTTAAATCCAGGATTTACATATACATATATCAGTACATGAGTCTGACACCTGAATCAAGTGAGTCTGTCTCTGGGATGGGTGAAAGAACTGAACTAAGAGCTGAGAGACTTTTTTTTTTTAAAGAATAGATTTTTTAAAAAATTCTCACCTGAGGATATGTTTATTGATAAGAGAGAGAGAGGAGAGAGAGAGATGGGAAAGAAACATTGATCCATTGCCTCCTGTACACTCCCCCACCCGGTATTGAACCTGCTACCTAGGTATGTGCCCTGACCAGGAATTGAACCCACTTTTTTGGTGTATTGGACATGCTCCAAATGGAGCCACCCAGCCGGGCAAGAGACATTTAAATTGTTATTTCTGTTAACTTTGAGTGAATAAAAAATAAATATTTTTGAGTTAACATTTCATCTTCATTAATTTTATTTTAAAACTTTGTATTACCTCAATAAATACTCATTGTATTTTTGTCTTTGGTTAGGTACATAATCTCTGTTAGTGATAGAGCAGAGGTTTGGAAATCAGAGAACTCTTCTTGTCTTTTTTTATGTCATAGATTAATGTTAAGGGGCAACTCATGTAACCACCCTGGAGCAGTTTCTTTTTTTGTATGTCAGTAGAAGCTGGCTGCCCAATAAGGAGCCACTAGCCATGGGTGGTTATTGAACCTTTGAAATGTGGCTACTCTAAATCGAGATGTACTCTCAGTTTAAAATACACACTGGATTTTAAAGACTTAGTACAAAGATAAGAATGTAAAAAGTATCTTATTGCTAATTTGTTTATATTGATTACATTACTGGAATGATAATATTTTGGGTATATTGGTTGAATGAAATACATTATTAAAATTATTTTCCCTCTTTTAAATGTGGCTGCTAGGCCCTGGCTGGTTTGCTCAGTTGGTTAGAGCATCATCCTGATGCATTAAGGTTGTGGGTTCGATCCCTGGCCAAGGCACATACAAGAATAAACCAATGAATGCATCAATGGGTGGGACAGCAAATCTCTCTCTCTCTCTCTCTCTCTCTCTCAAATAAATAAATAAGGCTGCTAGAAGATACTAAATTTGTTTGTGGCTCACATATTTATTTTGGATAGTGCTGGTCTGGACAGCATATCCTACAATGACTTAAGAAATGTTAATAAATGCTCAGTGAAACACAGTTTGGAAGAGGAGCAGTGTCTAGTAGAACTTTTTGCAATGATAGAATTCTTCTATGTCTTTGCTTATAGTAGTAGCTACTAACCACTGATGACTATTGAGCACGTGAAATGTAGCTAGTTCTGAAATGTGAAATATTGAAATGTGGAACCAAACTGAATTCTAAATTTTATTTAATTTTAATTAACTTTAAATAGCCATGTGTGAGTAGTGGCTCAGGTATCAGGACAATGCAATCTAGAAGATTTATTGGACTTTAAGTCTATACAGTTTATTATGAATAATAATAAACTATCAGTAACAATATTTATTGAGTACCTGTTCTGTAGTAGGTATTGTGTAAGTACCAGAGAGAGGATTTATATAATAAATTGTTTATTGAGACTAACAATGTTGCTCATATTTTGTAATATGCTTGATGCATTATGAATTTCAAGATAATGTGTGGGCCTACCATGTTTTCATTCAAGTCTGTTTTTTTTCCTTTTCTTTCTTTTCCTTACGATGGTCCTGTGAAAGCCTGGCCCTTTAAAAAGTCTGAACAGTGTGCTGCCTTGTTAAAGGATTTTCTCTTGGAAGGAAATCCATGCTTTGTAACAGATGATGATGAGCATGATGATTTTTTTAGTAAACTTTTGAAGTTGTGTCTTGGGGTTGAGAGGGATATGTACATATTTACACTGACTTTTAAGTGTCAGTATTTATTCCCTTTGTATGTGTGTACACATATATTTATAAGTACTAGTACCCAGCTGTGTTATTAATGAATTAATTTATTATTGCTTCACAGTGAAGAACGGATGTCATCATGTCTGGAATCAAGCGAACAATTAAAGAAACTGACCCTGATTATGAGGATGTATCTGTGGCTCTTCCAAATAAGCGGCATAAAGCAATTGAGAATTCAGGTAGAAATTCAGCTACCTTAGGAAATTATGTATTTTTTTTGTTGGCACATGCTGAAATGAAATGCATTTCTACTGTTGTATATAATTTGAAGAGACTTGTGAGAGGGATAGCTAAGTGCTCTGTTTAATAGTAATACACCATGTGTGGCATAAAAGATAGGAACAATCAGGTAGACTGTGAAGCATCAGTAATGAGACAGGCTATAAGTTTTAGTCATTATTATATGTTAGGTGTAATCATAAAGTCTTATATAAGCTATGTGTACTACAGTGTGGTGTCATGTGAGATGATTATAGGTGGTACATGGATTCAGGTTTTTTTATATTAATAGTTATATATTATTTTAATATCTATAGAAAACGATGATGGTCTCATGAGACTTGTAGTTGCATGACTACTGTTGCTAAGGATAAGGCTAAAATTATTTAAAAATATTATTTAATTATATGTTTCACGTGGTTCTCAGATCTGGTAGGTATCTTGAAGGTGGTATATGAATGATGGAAATTTGGGAAACATTGATCTAGTTTACCTCTGCACATAGAGGATAGTAGTTCAGGCTCAAGAGCATTAAATTACTTGCTCAAGATCATATAATTAGTAGTTTTGAGTTGAAAAGTAGATCATCAATTAAGTGTCTGTAATTACCCAGAATGTTTTAAGCTATTTTTAAAAATGGAGCTAAATTTTGAGTTTTCAAAACAAATTACTACTGAAATTTATTATTGTTCATTTAAATGATAAATCTATATAAGTTAATACTTATAGCTGAGTAAAGAAGGCATCAAAGTCATAAAAAGGTGTTGCAGCTCCAACAAAGATGAAGACCTTTAGAGTTTAAGTAGTAAAGTAAATTCCTGTCTCTGTAAGTGCAGTCAAGTCATATTGTATCCTCCACCAAAGTCTTTGTAGAGCAAAAATTACCAAATCTAATTCCAAATAATGAAAACATTTCACTGCAACCCCCCCCCCATTCAGTAGTAATTTTATTTACAAGGAAATGTTGTTTCCTTTCAGAAACAAACAAAATAAATGTGAAAGTATCATGCAACTCAAATGTATCACATGACATAACTTTTTTTAAAATATATTTTTATTGATTTCAGAGAGGGAGGGAGAGGGAGAGAGAGATAGAAACATCAATGATGAGAGAGAATCATCAATTGCCTGCCCATATGCCACCCCATACTTGGGATCGAGCCTGCAACCTGGGCATATGCCCTGACCAGGAATTGAACCATGACCTCCTGGTTCATAGGTCTGACACTCAACCACTGAGCCACACCAGCTGGGCAACATAACTTTTTAAAAATAAAAATGAGAATAGGGAAAACTGAATGTTTTAGTAAACATCATAATTTCAATTTAATCTAGTTCAAATTCCCAAACACTGAGCCTGAGCAGGGATACTTTTTTGTTATTGAGTCACAATTTGCTATTCTTCCTCTTGATGTTCATATCCTACCTAATTCCCAATCATATTTTATTTTTCAGAATTTTCTCAAAATAGATTTGGTAGGATGCTTCCTTTGCCTGTATTTTATTTTGTTTGTTGTTGTTTTTACTTATTCCATGAAAGATAATTTAGAAGAGTTTCTTTTTGAGGAGCTTATAATAAAATAGCATACAGTGATCATTGTCTCTAGGGAGACTTTCGGTCTCTGCTGGTTTCTGTACACAAGGTTTGTATAAAGGATATATACAGTAATACTAGAAAATATTCTTTACCTCAAATATGAGAAAAATTGGTCATTTGCCTTTATGCAGACATCTATAAGAATGTTTATATCATTACTAGTTTTAAATTGCCAATTTTATGGGGAGAAAGTGACGGGGTCCAAATTTTCTCTGTAATTTTTCATATACTCCAAAGCATGGGGATTTTTTTTTTTCATCTTACAAATTCAGGGTTTTGCAAAATCCCAGGTTGTTCAAGTGGTTATTTGGCTCTTCTATTTTTAAAAATTATCAAGCCACATTTATATTCTGATATTTTTAACTCTTTGAGTTGCATATTACTTTGAGTAGTCATCATCTAAATTGTATCACCTTCAGAGGCATTTTCTTTCCTTTTGAATTTTCTTTACTCATTCCTTTGGGTAGTTGTGGTCGGAAACTGATGAATTGCTTGCTAGATCCTTCTCTACAGAAGGAAACTTCCTGTATTGTTATAAACTGCTCTCATGTTACTGCTCTAGCTAATTCTTTACTTCTTTCTCCTAAGTCACCAAATATTTCTCTCAAAATCTTCATGGTTTTTTTTTTATATTTTGGTAATTTTATTTTGATGTAATTTCAAACAGGAAAATTTCAAGAATGACCCATATTTTTAAAATTAAGATTAATTACCAGTTGTTTACATTTTGCCTCCTTTGGTTGATTATTCTCCCTCACCTCCAGTGCGAGCACGCGCGCACACACACACACACATATGCATGTGTATACATGAACGCAGGTACCTGCACACATCATTCTTTCTAAATCATTGGGAAATAAATTGGACACATGTAAACACTCCTAAGGACATTCTCTTATGTAACCACAGTACAGTTATCAAAAGCAGGAAATTTTAACATTTATCCAGTACATTATCTAATCTGTGGTCCCTATTCAAGTTTTACCAGTTATCCCAGTATTGTGTTTTATAATGTCAACATAAGAAATATTCAAACCTATAGAGAAGTTTTGTGAGTTTACTTGAGCCAAACTGTCAACAGTTGCTGGGAAGCAAAATCTCAACAGATTGAAATAATGTTCCAGAGAATGGCAGTTTTGCACCTTATTTTTATACATTATAATCAAAAGAGAAGACAAGTAAGTTACATAAAATCCATTGGTGATAGACTAGGGAGATGGGAGAAAGCAAAGTGGAGAAGCCTTTGGGTTTGGGTGAAAAGTAAAATAATAGACACATATATCTTTTACATAGGTGGGTACAAGATAGTTAACAGTCCACAGTTAACATGATAAAATAATGAGAGGCTTTATGGTCTCCGCCCTGGTGCTCTGAGGGGTCTAGAAAAAGGGGGAGTTACCCTGACATTCCAAAGGAATGTTATCGAAGATGCATTGACTTTTGTCAGGGAAGATTCTAGTCTGGGACATGACTACCTGCCATAAACTGCTTTTAGTTAAAATTTTTTTAATTTCAGACCATCCGATGTGGTTACTTTAAGTCCTTGAGCTTGCAAGGCCATCCTGCAGGCCTTCCCTAACCTTGTCAGGTTATCATGTGGCCCCTTTTCAACCACAGTAACTATTTTTCCCTCTATGGGAACCAGTCCAGGATCACACAGTGCATTTAGTTGTCATATCTCTTTAGTCTCTTTTAATCTCCTCAAATAGTGATGTTTGAATTATATAGGCCAGTTATTTTATAGAATGTCTTTTAGTTTAGGTTTGTTTGTTGTCCCTGTAACTAGATTCAGCTTTTTGGCTGAGTGATATAGTCTTCTCAATGCATCCTATCAGAAAACACAGACGTCAGTTTGCCCCAGTATTAGTGATGTTCACTTTTCGTCATTGGTTAAGATGATGGCCACTAGGTTTCTCCACTTCAGAGTTACTATTTTCCTGGGTTTCTTTTTTGCTTGCTGACTTAAGACAACCACTGATTAATTAGACCATGGATTATTTTATGTTCTTTGTGTAGCTCGAGATGCTGCTGTGCAGAAGATAGAGACTATTATCAAGGAGCAATTTGCACTTGAAATGAAGAATAAGGAACATGAAATTGAAGTCATTGACCAGGTATAATGATGACAAATTAAAAAAGCACACAAAGCTATTGAAAAAAATCTCACATGATGACTTGAAAAAAAAATCTCTTGAGATAGAATCATAGTTTGTTTTTTCCCTTTGCTGTTTTTTTTTTTTTTAAAGAGCTTTCTCATTTTTGGAAAAAAGACATGCCCCCTCCCTTTTTTTTAATTAATGAAATTACAGGAAAAGATAAAAAAATTTACCTGAAATTTCATCCCAAAAATAATTCCTCTTTGCTCTTGTGCTCAAATCTTTGTGGATGTTTCAATGACAATGCATGTGTACACATAAATATACATATTAATATGTCTGTATACTCTTGCAAAAACATTGGTTTTTGTCATTCTTTTAGGTCTTTTGCCAACCTGATTGGTGGGAAATGGTCATTTTTATTTGTCTTTGATTATTAGAGAGGTCGAGCTTTTGTTGGTCATTTGCATTTCTTATTTTATGAATTATTTATATATCCGTCCTGTCATTTCTATTTTTTAAAGTAATGAGTTGACATTTGTTTTTAGCGACTGATTGAGGCAAGAAGGATGATGGATAAACTTCGTGCCTGCATTGTCGCAAACTACTATGCTTCTGCAGGACTTCTAAAAGTTTCTGAGGTAACTTTTCCTCATATGCAGTCATTTCTGGCCACCCATATTGGTTGTGTGAAGGGGAAATTAGTAGTGTTGATGTGGAATTCCTGCCTTTGAAACATTTCTTATATTGACCTTTAGAATTCAAGAAGCCTAGCCTACTTTCCTGGGAATGTACGTAAACTTATTGTGTTCACCCATAATCCTTTATTCGTCCTTTAATCGTACCTCTCTACGTTGTCGATAATCCTAAGTAACATTTTTTTCTTTTTAATTAACCCCTTTCCTACTAATATTTAGCAGTGTTGTTAGGCTTTGCAGATACAAAAATAACTTGCCTTCTTTCTCTTCATTTGATTATGGTTGGCTTTGGAGTAAGTTGTAGGTTGATTTTTTTTTTTTTTGACCTTTTATCTAATGAATGGGATTTTTTTTGTTTCAGTAGATTTGCCCTGTTCAGGAAGCCCTGATTTCCATCCCCCCTTACTTTTTATGAAAAATTTCAAATATGCAGAGAAAGTTAAATAAGCACTCTTAATGCATCACTTAGAATGAACAGTTTTAACATTTTTGCCATATTTGTTTTATCTGTTTTATTTTTCTCTGAAGCATTTGAAGATAAGTTTCAGGCATCGTGACACTTCACCTTTAAATATTTAATTATATATTTCCTAACGGCCATTCTTCTATGTAGTCACAATACCTAAGAGAATGATTCACTACTATTATCTGTTAACCAGTCCATATTCAAAAATTTTCCTAGTTGTCCCCAAAATATCTTGTAAAGCTGGTTTGTGGTGGTGGTGGTGGTTGTTGTTTTTTTAAACACAACAAGTATCTAATCAAGGTTCATAGCTACATTTGGCTATTTTGTTTCTCTAGATTAATTTTATCTAGACTGGTTCTCCCACCTATTTTTCCCCCAGAATATTGACTTATTTTAAGAGACCAGGACATTTATCTTGTAGAATGTTCCATATTTTTAATTTATTTTTTCCCTTGTTTATTCCTTCATTCCCTCTATTTTTCCTGTAAACTGAAAGTCAAACCTAAATACTGGATTATTTTAAGGTTAAATCTTTTTGGCAATAATGCTTCATAGGTGATGCTATATACCTCATGTTGTTTCACTTCAGGAGATATAATAATCAGGTTGTCCTGCTGTTGGTGATAAGAGTGTAATTATTTGGTTACTGTGATTGCTACTAGATCACTCCAGTTCTAAAGGACGTGGATAGGATTGAAGGCAACAGGACAGATTGTTTGATATTTTGATAATTTCAGGATAACTTTGTTGTTCACTCTTAAATTTTTTTTTCCTTAAGTTTTTTTCAATTAGAGTTAGGTAATTCTTCTTTTGGACAGTACTGGCTCTGTGAGAATGGCGGGAGGTATGATGGCATACTGCTTTGCATCGTTTCCTATGGTTTTTATAGATAAGAGGTACCTTTCATATTTAGGCGTTCATGTCATCCCATGGAGCTTTAGGGTGCCTGGTATTGGTGATACTCCTGTTGTTGTCTTAGAGAAATCTGGAGTATTATTCGAATTTAATTTTAGGTGGTAGACAGTTGTCTCTTCTGTTGCAGGAGTTTCCATAAAACATTAGAGTCTGAACCACTTTTCTGCAGCTAACAAATCATAACAAATTACTACAAGCTTGGTTGGCTTTAAACAACAGGAAGTTATGATTCTGGAGCCCAGCAGTCCAAAATCAAGGTGTTGGCTGGCGCATGCTCTCTCTGAAGACTCTTAGGAAGAATCTTCCTAGCCTTGTCCTAGCTTCTAGTGGTTGCTGGCAATCCTTGGTGTTCTTGGTTTGTAGCTGCATCACGCTAATTTCTGCCTCTGTCTTCACATGGCTGTTTTCCCTCTGCATATCTTCTCTTTCTCTCTATGTTGAAGTTTCCCCTTTTTTTAAAAAAGAAATATGTTTTTGTTGATTTTAGTGAGAGAGGGAGGGAGAGAGAGAGAAACTTCGAAGTGAGAGAGAAACATTGACCCGCTACCTCCTGCACCACCCCTACCGGGGATTGAGCCCAGAACCCGGGTATGTTCTCTGGCCGGGAATCAAACTGGTGACCTTTTGGTGCATGGGACGGCGATCAAACAACTAGCCACCCACGCCAGGCCAAATTTCCCTCAAAAAAAGAGCACTTTTAATTGGATTAGGGCCTACCTTCACCCAAATGACTTCATCTGAACTTGATTACATCTGCAAAGACCCTATTTCCAAATAAAGTCACATTCATAGGTTTAGGGTGGACATGAATTTTTGGAGACACTGTTTAACCCAGAGTAGATTCTGATGTCATTTGTTATGTGGCTTGCTGTTGGATTCAACAAAATGGACATCATGATCTAAGGGTTGTATGACGTAGGTCTGTAGCTATTCTGAAGAGCTGATTATTCATTTAATGTTTTGTTCCCTTTTTTCTTTCTTTTTTCATCATTAGCAGTTTTGAGTTGTGCTATTTTGTGGTCCAGAAATGTAATGATTTTTATCTTGTATTCTGATTAGGATATATTCAATGATATTTAGTTATAATAATTTTTAGTTTGTTGTAAAAAATATATTTATAGCTCTAAAAGATACCTTTATTATTGAAATTCAACAGCTTTGTTGCTTTGATTCTGAAACACAAGTCTCTGGCTCCTTTTTCTTTCTAAAACAATTATTTTAATAGCACAGGGTTTTTTTTGTTTTTTAATTTTATTTATTAAATTGATTGGGGTGAAATTGGTCAACATGAACATATAGTTTTCATGTGTGGGTTTCTATGTTACAAGATATGTATATTTCAGTATGAATGGCACAAGTTTTAAAAGCTGGGCTTCCTAGGAACGTAGCACAGTGTGTCATACTACGTAATAGAACACACTGTATTTTGTATGCAGGTTAATGAGATACCCTAGGCTTCAGTACTGAACTGAGGGCAAAGTTTATGTCAGTATTAATAATTTTAAAGCATTGTATACTACATTTTTCTCCTACGTGGGAACTATTTAACATATGCATATATTTTTATATTTCTTACAGGAATGTTTTATTCAGAGCTGTTCTATCTATGTAAAGCAATGTGAAACTTATTTTTTTAAAATTTTTATTGATGAGAGAGAGAGAGAGAGAGAGAGAGAGAGAGAGAGACATCAATTTGTTATTCCATTTTTTTACATTCATTGGTTGCTTCTTGTATGTGCTCTGACTGGGGATCAAACCTGCAACCTTGGCATTATCAGGACAATGCTCTGACTGAAACATATTTTTTTAAAGTCCAATTTTGCTTTCCATATGTTACTATGTATTTACCTTTATTTTTCATTTACCTAATACTAAAGTCTAAAGAGGACTTGTATCTTTAGCCTTTGGTGTTAGGATCTTTGCATAGTTACTTATCACTTTCTTGTTTTGGTGGTTCAGACCATGTTAAGGAATTAGGACTTTATTTTATGGGTTTGGAGAGATTTTGAAAGATTTTAAGCGTGATCTTAAAGTAGATAATTTTGCCTACTTTTGATGAATTTGATTAAAGTTTATTTTGATTGCTTTCACTTTTGCAGGGATCAAAGACGTGTGATACAATGGTTTTTAATCATCCTGCTATCAAGAAATTTTTGGAATCACCATCTAGGTCATCATCTCCTGCCAATCAGAGATCAGAAACTCCATCAGCCAATCATTCTGAAAGTGATTCTTTATCTCAACACAATGACTTCTTGTCTGACAAAGACAATAACAGCAATATGGATATAGAGGAAAGACTCTCAAACAACATGGAACAGAGACCAAGTCGAAATACTGGAAGGGTATAGTTGGATGGACGGGAGGGAACCAAAGGAAAAGGGAACTATATTTATTAAGAGTATGTACATGTTATTTCATGTAACCTATTTTATAGGAACCCTGGGAAATAAGTTAATTATATTCCTTTTAGAGATGGGGAAACTGAGTCTCAGTGAGATTCAAGTTATATGTGTCCACAAGTATCAGAACTGAGAGCTAAACCTATGTCTTTCCTTTTTGTTGTTGTTGTTTTTGTTACTCCTCACCCAAGGGCATTTTTCCATTGATTTTCAGAGAATGTGGAAAGGAGGGAGAGAGACACATCAATAAGCTGCCTCCCACACATGCCCCCATCAGGGCTAGGGATCGAGCCTGCAACCGAGGCATGTGCCCATGACTGGAATTAAATTTGGGACCCTTTAATCTGCAGGCTAACACTCTATCCACTGAGCCAAACCAGCTAGGGCTAAACCTATGTCTTTCTGATTTTAAAATTCAGTACCCCTGCATATGGCATCACTCCTAGTGCCATTCACATGGATATGAAAGAAATTTTGAGGAGTTGGCAATGCCGTGACCTTGCCCAAGGTCTTTCCACTCTGTCATGTTTATTTGCAAGAGCAGTGATTCGTTCGCATTTTCCTCTGTGAAACTTGATATTCTAAGATACTTTGATAACTGGAGGAAATTTGACAAATGATAAATAGAATTGAAAACCATTTATTGCTCTTTGATCCTGCCAGTTTATAGAGTTGCCATCTCAAGATACTCTGAACTTGTTGGTATAATATTTGGCTTCATATATTTTTAAAATAATTTTTATTAAAAAAAAAAACTTTTTGAGAGAGAAAAAGGGAGGAGGAGGAGAGAGAGAGAAACATTGATGTGACAGTGAAACAGCCCTGGCCAGGAATCAAACCAGCAACATTTTGGTACAGGGGCAATGCCTACTTACTGAGCCACACCGGCCAGGGCAATATTTAGCTTTAGAAATAAGACTGATGGTTTTTCTCATCTAGGTGTTCTATGATAGAAAACATTTCAGGGTTGCTTTTCACAAACTCAGACATCAAGGATTTGATTTATTTTTTATAAAAATGAAATTGGACATTTTTCTTATTATAAATTCATGTATTCATTGCTGAAAAATTTAAACTACAGAGAAGTAAAAAATAATAGAAAATCAATCATAATGCCCCTAAAAAATCGGAACTCTTACTGTTTGGATTTACTTGCCTTTTTCAGTATTATTTCTGGGAAAATACTGTATATTTTTTCTTTTTATAATTAAAAAGAATTTAGGTTGTATTGATCATTGGATTTAGAAATTTATCATCTTTTATATAATATACATACTCATGTTTATGTAACAAATATTTAGTACTTACTATGTTTCAGGCACTTTTCTAAGAATTGTACAAAGCAATCATGTAAGGTAAAAACTATTATCATCCTTATTTTATAGGTGAGGAAACGGAGACAGAAGTTAAATAATTACCCAAAATTACACATCTACTAAATGGAAAAACCAGGATTTAAACCCTGGCAGTCTGTCTCCATAATTAAACTTGAACTATTGTGTTTAAATTACTTCTCATCGAAAATGTTTTGATAGTATAGAAGGTTGAAAAGAAAGTAAATTCCATTGAGCTCTTTCCCCTTTACCATTTCCCAGAGGTAATCATTGTACTTAGTTTCTTGTGTATCCTTCCACTCCCTATTTGCATAGACAAAGCATATGTGTTTGCCCATTGAGCACACACACGTGGAAATAATAGTGTACAAACTTTTTGTCTCAACTAATGCAAAAATTAGAGTAAAATTATTCTTTTATGCTCTGAGGTGCCACAAAGCCAGAGAATTTTATAATTAAAAAAAAATTGCAATTTATTCTATTCATACCTTGTATGATTTTACAGTTTCTGCCTATTGAAAATTGTCCCAATTGAAAATGAAAATTATGATTTCTTTCAGGACACCTCTAGTATTACTGGCTCCCATAAAACAGAGCAGCGGAATGCTGATCTTACAGGAGATGAGACTTCACGACTTTTTGTAAAGAAAACAATAGTAGTGGGCAATGTGTCCAAGTGAGTATCCAGTTGAATTGTCTCATTTTCAGTCATCTATTTATGTTAATAGAACTCTGGCATACTCCTGTAGTATTATAATAGATAGAGAGCTCAGGAATTCTTTTTTTCAAACTCTTAGTTGTTTTGTTTTAAAATATATTTTTATTGACTTCAGAGAGGAAGGGAGAAGGAGAGAGAGATAGAAACATCAATGATGAGAAGCATTGATTGGCTGCCTCCTGCACACCCGCTACTGGGGATCGAGCCCACAACCTGGGCATGTGCCCTGACCTGGAATCAAACACTGACCTCCTGGTTCATGGGTCGATGCTCAACTACTTAGCCACGCTGGCTGTGCAAACTCTTAGTTGTTTTAAAAGAAAAGTAATATCCAGAGACTTGAGAACTCTGCCTTAGTGTGTCTGCTAATCTTTGGCATAGAGTAAATTATGCTTGGTAAAAATTTCTAAGACATGAGGTTTTACACAAATGGTGTATTCAATAAGCATGTAAGCGTGGATAAGTTTAGAGCAACTTTTGACTTCTTCTGACCTAGTTTTAACTTAGGTAGGTAGTTCCTAAAAATGTTTATTTGGTTGCCAAATTGAAATGTTTTTAATTTATAGCAGAAGGTTGCAGACCAGTTCTTGAAGACAGAATTCCTCCAAGTTAAAGAGCTATCTATCTCTTTTAACAGTATGATCACATGCTATCTTTTGGGAGTGTGAACATTTTTGCCAAGTATCTAGGGATGAATAAAGACATCATAAATCTTCAAATAGCGAAAGATTGTTATTTCCTCACAAAGTCTTATTTGCCCTTTTCCAACCCTGTTAGGTATATTTCCCCTGTTTTTCCTTGTCATTTTTCTCATATAATCATTTTCTGTTTTCGTACATTTTCCCCAAATCAGACTGGAATCTCTTTTGGGTAGGAACTATGTATTATTTATTTTGTACCTTATATTAGTTGGAGTTCAGTAAATATTTGCTTGATGAATAAATTGATATATTTATGGAAATTATAATTAGATTCAATTATTTAAAAAAGGATTTGGAATTACAATAATTATCTGGCAGGAAAATCAGACGGGGGGACGGCGAGGAGGGGATCTTTCAAGCCCCAATGAATGGATCATTAATAACAAACAAGAGGTACATAAAATCTCATGATACTAGAAACAAAGATTCTTTTTTTAAAAAAATATATTTTATTGATTTTTTTACAGAGAGGAAGGGAGGAGAGGTACAGAGAGTTAGAAACATCGATGAGAGAGAAACATCGATTCAGCTGCTTCCTGCACACTCCCTACTGGGGATGTGCCCGCAACCAAGGTACATGCCCTGACCAGAATCAAACCTGGGACCCCTCAGTCCGCAGGCCGACGCTCTATCCACTGAGCCAAACCGGTCAGGGCAGAAACAAAGATTCTTAATGATCCATGTAAAAGTATTTAAATGGAACCATAAAATATGATTAGGCAATTAGATTTCTGTTTTATAGATTATTTTAGAGTTAGCATGTATTCAGCTAAGGAAACTAAATAGTTTGTGTGAAGTGTTAGAGCTGGGGTCTTATATATAGTACAGGACAGATCAGCCCAGGAAAGGTCTAAACTAGAAATCTAAATAGATCCACTGGGCCACAAGAAGATTGGGTAGAAACAGTCATTGACATTTTCAAACAATTATGTCTAATTTGTAGGTTTTGGGGTTTTTTAAAGACAAGCTAGAACTAAAATACTGGTTAATCATAAATTTTAAGTAGAGGGAGTGATTGGCATGAAAATTGTAAGGTCTTTGTTCTGGAAGAGGGTAAAAATACTGATTTACCCTACGTTTTGTTAGGAGTGCTTGCTGTAATATCTAAGATAACAACTAAAAGAATAGAGAAATTTAAACTTTAACAATAAGGGAGGGGTGGAAAATGAATGAGAAAAAGGGGGAAAACTGATTCTAGAAAAAGGCAAGCAGGGGAAGGAGGAGGGATATAAAGAAGAGAAAAAATAAGACAAATAGTATAAAATAATTTAGTAATAACAAATCTAAATGTATAAACAGTCATAAAAATGCATATGGATTTAACTAGTTAGAATATAGTAATTCTTATATTGAGATAAAACAACCTAAAATTCAGATCTCTGTTATTTATCAGGGACATCTAAATACAGAAAGATTGAGAGTAAGCAAATAGCATCTTGCTCCCAGCATTTGTCTTCAGTTTGGCCCAAAAAGAAAAGAAAGTAAGCAAATAGATAAATTATAACTAGCAAATTCTAACCAAAAGAAAACCAGTGTAACATATTAATATCAGGCAAAAGAGACTTTAAGACCAAAAGCATTCATAGAGGTAAAGATTTATTATATGATGATAAAAGGTTTTCTTCATCAAGAAGATAAAAAAATTCTTAGCTTCTGTGTACTTGATAACATAGTCTTAAAATGTCTTAAAATGATAACAAAGTCTTGAAATTGATAGAACCACAAGCAGAAATTACCAAATGCACTACCACTGACTTTATATACATCTCTCAGTAAACTACTTATATGAATATAAAAAGTTGGAATATCAATTAACAAAGCTAAAGTACACACATAGAACATTACACAAAATGAGAAAAAAATTTAAGCATACAAGGAACATTTATGAAAATTGACTACATAGTAAGCCATAAAGCAAGCTTCAACAAAGCACTTCTATTTTTTCTAACCACTAGTGCAGTAAAGCTAGAAATCAATGACAATAGGATAACTTAAAAAACCTCCAATATATCTGGAAATTCAAAACACTCACAACAACTCATTAAGGCAATGAAAAAAAATCACATTAAAATAACCAGAACTAAATAATAAGTCAAAAGTTGTAGGCTAACACTAAAGGGATAGTTAAAGGGAAATTTAAAGTCTTAAAAGACTACAGTAGAAAAAAAGCTTAAAATTAATGAACTAAGCATCTTAATTAGACAATGCAGTGGGGGAAGCAAAGAATTTAGAGAGGAGCCCTAGCCGACTTGGCTCAGTGAATAAAGCGTCGGCCTGCGGACTGAAGGGTCCCAGGTTCGATTCCGGCCAAGGGCACATGCCTGGGTTGCAGGCTCAGTCCCCAGTAGGGGGCGTGCGGGAGGCAGTCAATCGATGATTCTCTCTCATCATTAATGTTTCTATCTCTTTCTCCTCCCTTCCTCTCTGAAACCAATAAAGAAATATATTTAAAAAATAAATAAATAAAAAGAATTTAGAGAGGAAAAAAATAAACAGCATACATAAACATGGTGAAATTAAGTAAGGAAAAAAGATACAAATAAATATTAGAAATGAAAAAAGACGTAACTTCAGATGCTGCACTGTTAAAGAGATAAGTGTATTTGAAAATTTAGATGAACTGAAGAATCCCTAGAAAAATACAACTTAAAAGTGATGCGACAAAGGAAACTTGGAATAGTCATAGAACTACTAAATAAATTTAATTATTGATTTTTTTAAACATTCCTGTGACAAAACCAAACCACACCACTTGGCTTAGATTGCTTTACAGGCAGCATGAATAGATAATTCTAGTTGTATACAAAATCTTCTGGGAACAAAGAGACAACACTTATCAACTTACATTATGAGGATATCCTAACTCTGTTCATAAAGCTTGACATGGAGTTCATAAGAAAACAGAAATTATAGGACATCACACTTATGAATATAGATACAAAAATACTGAACAAAATCCTTAGCAAACTGAATTCAGTAACTATATAGAAATGGTTATTGTGAGCAAGAAATGCAAGTTTGGAATAACATTAGAAATCAATAAGTATAATAAACACATTAACAGATTAAAGAAGATAAATACTTGATCAAAAACGCAGAAACAACCTTTGACAAAACTCAACATCTATTTGTGATAAGTCTTCATGGCAGACTTAGAATTTAGTTAACTCAGATAAAGAATATCTTTGAAAAACCTACAGTATATTTTATACTCAGTGGTGAACTCAAGTCTTCCCTTTAGGATTAGGAACAAGACAAGAGATGTCTGGGGCCACCACTCCTGTTCAGTATTGCTCTTGGAGATACTAATGTAGTCCTGTTTAAAAAATTAAAAAATATATGGATTAAAAAATAAATAAAATGTCATTAACAGATGATACTGTCTACATAGAAAAATATAAAGCAATTTTTGATAAAGTTTTAGAGTTAATGAGAGAACTTCACCAGGTTGTTGAATATAATATCAATACACAGAGATCAGTTGTTTCTGTGTGACAGCCACAAAATTAGAAAACATGATTTTAAAAGATGTATTTACTATAGCAATAAAAATACAGTAAATAAGAGACATGTAAGCTTTTCATGAAGAATTATAAAAACTTTAAAGACTTAAAAGAACTTAATAGTATACTATGTTCATGGATAGAAAGGCTCAGTATAATAAAGATAACACTTCTCTTCAAATTGATATGTAGATATTCTGATTAAAATCCAGACAGGATTCATGAAATCCACAGGCTGGTTTTTATATATGGAAGAGCAAAGAATCAAGACTGAACAAGAATACTGCTGATGAAGAACCAGATTAGGCAACGTGGCCTACTGCATCACTAAGGATAACTATAGGCATAGATGACATATAGAAGGCTATGACCATATTTTCTAACAGAATGTAATAAGGGGGCCTCGTGAAATAAAATCACCTGCATAAGGGAGGGCTAAAGATACCGGTTTTACTATGGGCAGAACTTAAGGGAATGGCTTGTTCTTGGCTGCAATTGAGTAGGAACCAGAAGAGTCCAAAGTTCTAGCACCCTTAAACCTATGTGAAATCAACCCAAATCCTAGAGCAGTGATGGCGAACCTATGACACGCGTGTCAGAGGTGACACATGAACTCATTTTTTTGGTTGATTTTTCCTTGTTAAATGGCATTTAAATATATAAAATAAATATCAAAAATATAAGTCTTTGTTTTACTATGGTTGCAAATATCAAAAAATTTCTATATGTGACACGGCACCAGAGTTAAGTTAGGGTTTTTCAAAATGCTGACATGCTGAGCTCAAAAGGTTCGCCATCACTGTCCTAGAGGTTCCCGAACCCAAGAATAAAACACACCAGTTATTTCTACATCATGTACCCACTTGGTAGTAAGAGCAAGGTTAATTTTTTTTAATTTCATAGTGATACTCGGAAAACAAAACAAGCTTTAGGGGAATGCCCCTTAGACCAAAAGAAAAAAAAAATGTTTAAAAGAAAAGGATTAACTGCAAAAACTTTGGTTAGGTGATACAGCAGTTACGTTTTGCTACAATTTAAAATTTTTAAATTAAATTTCAGCTTTATTAAGATGTAATTGACAAATATATAAGATACTTAAAATATACATTATGATCATTTGATATATGTATACATTTTGAAAGTTTTCCTCTCATCAAGTTAGTTCACACACCTATCATGACCTCACATAATTGTGAGAACATTTAAGTTCTATTCTCTTAGCAAATTTCAGTTATATAATACAGTATTATTAGCTATATTCACAATGTTATAGCTGAAAGTTAGTATCTTCTTACCAGCCATTCTGTATTTTCCCCAACCCTCAGCCCTGGCAACTTTTTTTCTATTCTTTCTATGAGTTTGATATTTTTTTTTTAATATATTTTATTGATTTTTTACAAAGAGGAAGGGAGAGGAATAGAGAGTTAGAAACATCAAGGAGAGAGAAACGTTAATCAGCTGCCTCCTGCACACCCCCAACTGGGGATGTGCCCGCAACCAAGGTACATGCCCTTGACCGGAATCAAACCTGGGACCCTTCAGTCCACAGGCTGATGCTTTATCCACTGAACCAAACTGGTTAGGGCGAGTTTGATTTTTTTTAGATTCCACATTTAAGTGATACCATGCAGTATTTGTCTTTTTCTTTCTGACTTATTTCACTTAGCATAATGCTCTCAAGGTCCATCCATATTGTCACAAATGAAGGCCTCCCTCTTTCATGTCTCATGGTTGAATAATATTCCATTATAATCACATGTTTATTCAGCTGTTTATGGACACTTAACTTTACTTGTCTTGGCTATTGTAAATAATGCTGCAGTGAACATGGGAGTGCAGATACCGCTTTGATACACTGTTTTCATTGTGTGTGTGTGTGCATATATATATGCATATAAATAAACACACACAAATGGGATAGTTCTATTTATTTGTTTGTTTGTTTGTTTGTTTGTTTATTTATCTATTTGGTAGAATTTACTCTTTAAGCCATCTGGTCCTAGAATTTTCTTTGTTGGGAGTGTTTTGATTACTGATTCAATCTCCTTACTAGTTAATAATTGTACTGTTCTAATTTTCTATTTCTTCATGATTCAGTCTTGCTGAAGTAGGAATTTATCCATTTCTTCTAGGTTGTCCAATTTTGGGTCATACAATTGTTCATAATCTCATTGTGCTTGTGTGATATCAGTTGCAACATCTCCTCTTTCACATGTAATTTTATTTATGTGAGTCCTCTCTTTTTTTTCTTGGTAATTGTAGCTAAAGGTTTTTCTATATTGTTTATCTTTTCAAAAAACCAACTCCTAATTTCTTGTATCTTTTCTTTTTTATTTTTGTTGTTGACATTATTACAAATGTCCTCATCCTCCCCATCTTTGCCCACCTCCACCTAGCTCCTACCTACCTCCCCTTTTCCTCTGGCCATCATCACACTGTTATCTGTGTCTATGAGTTGTGTGTATATGTTCTTTGGCTAATCCAGCAGTTCTCAACCTGTGGGTCGCGACGCCTTTGGCGGTCGAACGACCCTTTCACAAGGGTCGCCTAAGACCATCCTGCATATCAGATATTTTACATTATGATTCATAGCAGTAGCAACATTACAGTTAGGAAGTAGCAACGAAAATAATTTTATGGTTGGGTCACAACATGAGGAACTGTATTTAAAGGGCCAGAAGGTTGAGAACCACTGGGCTAATCCCTTCACCTTTTTTTAGTCCAGTACCCCCTTTCCCTCCCCTCTGACAGCTATCAGACTGTTCCATGTATCCATGCCTCTGCTTCTATTTTGTCAGTTAATTTTGGTCATTAGATTCCACATATAAGTGAGATCATATGGTCTTTGTCTTTCTCTGATTGGCTTATTTTACTTAGCATAATAATCTCCAGTTTCATCCATGCAGTTGCAAAAGGTAAGCTTTCCTTTTTTTATGGATGCGTAGTATTCCATTGTGTACAGGTAGCACAGCTTTTTTATTCACTTATCTGATGGGCACTTGTTCTGTTTCCAAATCTTGACTATTGTAAATAATGCTGCTATGAACGTAGGCATGCATATATTCTTTTCAATTGGTGTTTCAGGATTCTTAGGCTATATTTCCAGAAGTGGGGTTGCTGGGTCAAAAGGCAGTTCCATTTTTAATTTTTTGAGGAAACTTCATACTGTTTTTCACAGTGACTGTACCAGTCTGTATTCCTACAACAGTATGTGAGGGTTCCCTTTTCTTCACATCTTCCCCAGCACTTGTTTGTTGATTTATTGACGGTAGCCATTCTGACAGGTGTGAGGTAATATCTCATGTGGTTTTAATTTGATTCTCTCTGATGATTAATGACGTTGAACATTTTTTCATTCTTTTATCTCTCTTATTGTCATTTTAGTCTTCTCTGATCTTTATTATTTCCTTCCTTCTACTAGCTTTCGGCTTAGTATGATTTACTTTTTCTAGTTCCTTAGGGTTTAAAGTTAGGTTGTTTATTTGAGACTAGAGGCCTGGTGCACGAAATTTGTGCACGGGAGGGGGTTGTCCCTCAGCCTGGCCTGCACCCTCTCCAATCTGGGATCCCTCTCATGATCTGGGACTGCTGAATCCTAACCGCTTGCCTGCCTGATTGCCCCTAACCACTTCTGCCTGCCGGCCTGATCGCCCCCATCTGCCCTCTACTGCCAGCCCAATCACCCACAACTGCCCTCCCCCGCAGGCCTGATCGCCCACAACTGCCCTCCCCTGCTGAGACCCACCTCTTCCGCGCCCCGCAGAGCTGTGGGAGTACAACTGCCCTCCCCTGCTGCGACACACCTCCTCCATGCAGCGCAGAGCTGTGGGACCCCCAGGCCTTACTGCGCGGAGCGGCCTCCAGGCCCCGCCTCCACTGTGTGTGCGGCCATCTTGTGACAACGTCACACGCGAGAGCACGAGGACCACCTAGGCTTTTATTAGTATAGATTTTTTAGTGTAGGCTTTTATTGGTATAAACTTCCTTCTTAGAACTGCTTTTGCTGCATCCCTTAAGCTTTGGTGTGTTATATTTCCATTTTCAGTTGTCTCATGATATTTTTATTTCTCTTTTGATTTCCTCTTTGACCCAGGGATGGTTCAGTAGCATGCTATTTAATCTCCATATATTTGTGAATTTCCCAGTTTTCTTTTTGTAATTTATTTTTAATCTTGTTTTAAGTAGGTGTTAATTGTTTTATTAGGCTTTTGAAGGAAAAAAGGATTCCGTTTCTTTTTCTTTTCCTCTAGGTATATACCTCCCGATAAGAGAGAAGAAAATGACCAATCAACCCACAAATGGATGGTGTATGTCCGAGGGTCTCGTAGAGAACCCAGCATTAATCATTTTGTCAAGAAAGTTTGGTTCTTCCTTCATCCCAGCTATAAACCAAATGACCTTGTGGAAGTTAGGTAAGCATACTTGAGTTTAAAGAAGTGCAGATTTATTGAAGTGGAAGAAAAGTGATTTAATTTGAAAACACTCCCTTGAAATCCTTTCTTCCCTCCTCTCACCCTCTCTCCCTCCCTCCCTCTCTCCCTCCCTCCCTCCTTTTCTTACTTCCTTCACTTCTAGTCTTACATCTATCTTTTTTAAATTTAATATTTTAATTGGTTTCAGAGAAAGGAAAATTTCAAACATATACAAAAGCAGAGTATATTGAACCCTAATGGATCCAAAACCAATTATTAACAGTTTGCCAGTCTTTTTTTCTATCAAATTTTCTTTTTCTTTCCTTTACAAATTAGGTTCTGACTGAAAATTCATTGGTTCAGTTAGCATTCTCATGAGTTCCTCTCTATCCTCTGAAATCATAGTCACTATTTGGGGAAGATCATATTGTGAACATATCTTTTAAGTCTTCTTAGCAGATACATTCAAGTAAATTGTCACTTTCAAATAGAGTATTCGTGACTTATTTTGTTTTTGCCAAAGTGGAGGAATAAATGAGTGTCAGAGGTAGCGAACATAATATTTCAGCCTATGTCTGTCAAGTAGCTATCAAGGATTCTGACTCATATTGTGACATTCATCAAAAACTTTATTTTTTAAAATATATTTTTATTGATTTCAGAGAGGAAGTGAGAGGGAGAAATAGATAGAAACATCAATGATGAGAAGGAATCATTGATTGACTGCCTCCTGCACACCCCTTACTGGGGTTCGAGCATGTGCCCTGACTGGGAATTGAACCATGACCTCCTGGTTCATGGGTCGAAGCTCAACCACTGAGTCACACGGGTTGGGCCATCCAGTCACTCTAGTTCTTTATCTGTGAAAATAATGACATTGGATTATATGGTACTAGGGGCTCAGTGCACGAATTCGTGCACCTTGAAAGGAACTGTGGGCCGCGAGGCTACAGTGGGCACAGGGGTGGGTTTTAGCCCATCCTCCGCGCCCCCGGGCCCCTCCCACCGTGGCCACACACCCCTGCCCCTGTCCCCTGTCTGAGGCAACCCTGCTCCCGCCGCCGCCACTCCCACATGCTGACGGCGCTGGACCCGCTTGCACCCACTGACAGCACGGAGTGATTGGGGCTGGCACCAGCAGTGGGTGGGAGCAGGGCCGGCACCGTCAGCGAGTGCGAGTGGCAGCTGCTGCCTTGATAACCCCTCAGGAGCAGGGGGTAGGTGGAGAAGCCCTTGGGCGATTGGGGCTGGCAGCCGCAACTCGCACCCACTGACGGCGCCGAGTGATCTGGACTGGTGCCGGGCGCCGGCAGTGGGTACGAGCAGTGGCTCCAGCGCTGGCTGTGGGTGCAGGCGCTGGGCGGGACCTCGGTGCACTGGAGCAAAGAATTTTCAGTAGCCACCAGAGGCTCGCCCCAATGACAGCGACCGGTGCCCTGCCTTGGTCTGGTGCCCCCACTCACCTGCTCTACCATCCTGCCGTGGCCAACGCGGGCACCCCCTGGTGGGCAGCGCATGTCATAGCGACCGGTTGTTCAGTTGTTCTGCCATTCAGTCTATTTGCATGTTAGCCTTTTATTATATAGGATAAGTGTCTTAGCTCTAAGTATCCAGTAATTGAAAATTTAATGTAGGTTTGAGTTAAATTTTTCTTTTATAATTTAGCATTTTAGCATAATGCAGCATACTGATTTAACTTTAAATGAGGAAATGTAAATGATTGTCAGAAGGATGTGAATTTCTAACTTATCCATTATGAGAAAACTTTTCCTCTAGAATGATTACACGTGGATTAATGTGTTAATATCTGCTCTTCCATAGAGAGCCTCCTTTTCACCTGACCAGAAGAGGCTGGGGTGAGTTTCCTGTCAGAGTTCAAGTTCACTTTAAGGACAGCCAGAACAAGCGGATAGATATCATACATAATCTGAAGGTATTGTAACAAAACATTGTTCTCTGGAAATGAAGTATCTCTTTCACCTGGTATTGGACGTAGTAGGTTAGTCCTGAGAGAAGCGGCCAGGTGAAGGATAGTGGAAGCAGGATAAATCTTTTTGAGTGTGTTATGCTATAACACTCCTTTGTCTCCTGAAGGTTGGGGGAGCAGGGGAGGCCTTTACAGTTGAATGTATGTTCTTTAAATCAGATCACCAGAACACTTGAATTTCTGACCAGAGCTCACTGTTACTGTGTTACCTGTGGTTAATGTGTTTTTTAAAAAATTTTACTTTTCTATAAAATGAGGCAAATACAGCCCGGCTGGCATGGCTCAGTGGTTGAGCATCAACCTATGAACCAGGTCACAGTTTGATTCCTGGTCAGGGCACATGCCCGGGTTTCAGGCTCGATCCCCAATGTTAGGTGTGCAGGAAGTCACTGATCAGTGATTCTCTCTCATCATTGATGTTTCTATCTCTCTTTCCCTCTCCCTTCCTCTCTGAAATCAATAAATATATGTATTAAAAAAATGAGGCAAATACAGAAAGTCCTAAAATGATGCTTCATTCAGTGTCATTATAATGATGAGATGTCATAGGAACTTAACTCTTTTATATATCATTTAACCTATAGTAGATTTGGTTTCATTATACTACTAGAGGCCTGATGCACGATATTTGTGGAAGGGGCTCGGCCCTCGCAGCCCCAGCGTCGTCCGGAAGGTCGTCCAGAAGGTCGTTTGGCTGTCCGGTCTAATTAGCATATTACAGTTTTATTATTATAGATAGATGTTTTGCTTAAAGTTGTAGAACCTATCAACGACATTAGGTGAGGAGTTCCTGAATAAGCCTTGTCTGTTTATCTCCTAAGGATAGAGAATATGTTTATTTCTGAAGAGTAACGATTGAAGTGAACATGTTTTAGAAAATGTAAAGTACTGTAGCAGGTTGTAAAACTTTATTTATCCTCACCTGAGGATATGTTTATTTATTTTTAGAGAGAGGAAGGATTGATCAGTTGCCTCCTGTATGTGCCCTGACTGGGGATCAAACCCCCAACCTTGTGGTGTACAGGAGGACAGTCCAACCACCTGAGCCACCTGGCCAGGGTGAAGGTTGTAATACTTTTGATTTGTATTGTCAGAAATCCTTCTCTGATATATCCACATGGTTTGTTATGCAGCTATTATAAGTTATATTTTACAAAGTATTTCCTATGCCTGGGGGGTAATTACCATTATATAGTAAGCAAAAAGCCCCGAGTATAAAGTATATGTATAGAATGAGGTCAACCATGATTTTAAAAAAACACAAAAGAAATATACCAAAATGTTGGAGTACATAATTGAAGTAATGATGTTGTGATCTATTTCCTATGGCCTTTTTATCTGTGTGTGGTTTTTTGAAAGTATTTTTACATAATGAACAGTTATAAAAATATTTTTTATAGTTGGAAGACAGACGATTTTTAAAATGTTCCTCTAGGCCAGCGGTTCTCAACCTGTGGGTCGCGACGCCTTTGGCGGTCGAACGACCCTTTCACAGGGGTTGCCTAAGACCATCCTGCATATCAGATATTTACATTACGATTCATAACAGTAGCAACATTACAGTTATGAAGTAGCAACAAAAATAATTTTTTTAAAAAGTATATTTTATTGATTTTTTTTATAGAGAGGAAGGGAGAAGTATATTGATTTTTTTTATAGAGAGGAAGGGAGAGGGATAGAGAGTTAGAAACATTGATGAGAGAGAGAGAAACATCAATCATCTGCCTCCAACGAAAATAATTTTATGGTTGGGTCACAATATGAGGAACTGTATTTAAAGGGCCAGAAGGTTGATAACCACTGCTTAGGCCCTCACTATAGTAGTCTTGTATATATTTTCTTATATTGAACTTCTCCTATAGCACCCTTACTTGTGGCTTACTACATTGTTCCCATGAATGACTCCCAAAACTGAGCTAAATGAAACTGAGTACATCTGCAGAAATCCGTTTTTTGTTTCCTTTGTTCTATAAATACAACTTTTCAACCTTAAGGCATGTTGAAATTTGTCCTCCATTGCTTGTTATGCAGCCATTGTAAGACAGCTTAACTTCATGTACACATTATTTTCTAGAGATTACTGTGAGATTAGATTGCTTTATGACCTCAGAGAAGAACTCAAATCAAATAAAGAATTTACTGCCTCTTTGTTCAGAGGAGCAAAATATGGTCCCACTTACTTACAAGATCTAAATTAGTTTTGCTTTCTTTTTATCTTTAAATATCACATATATTATTTTATAGCACTGGGCCCAGCCCTTATCCCAATGATTAAGGAAGTTGTTTGCATAGTTTTGCATATTGTATTCTCCATATCACTTAGAATTCCTGGTGAAAGATTGAGGCACAGTATTTTAAAATGATGTATCTAAAGCATTTCTTGTCAAGTTTTTTGAAAACTTAATTTTACTACATATTATATATCAACTAGAGGCCTGATGCACGAAAATTCGTGCGAGAATAGGCCTTCCTTCCCCCGGCTGCCGGCACTGGCTTTGCTCCAGCACCCAGGAGCCAGGCGGCTTCCCTCTGGCTGCCAGCAGGCACCCGGGACCCAAGTGGCTTCCCTCCAGCCCCAGCTTCGTCTGGAAGGATGTCCGGAAGTACGTCCATTCTAATTAGTGTATTACCCTTTTATTTTTATAGATTGGCCTTGAAACCTTAAACACCTGTATTGTGACCATGTGATTTTTATTTGTACTAGAGTATCATTTTTTCCTGTCATTTCTATGTCAACCCTCAGAGCCATCTTTGCTTCTTCCATTTTTGTTCTAAATATTCATTTAGTTGCAGACCATTATTCTTCATAATCTTTCTTATATTCTACCCTTTTATTGTTTCCTGATTAGCTTCTTTAATTCTAATCTGTCTTCATTCTGCACACCACCATAAGATTAGACTTCCCAAACTAAGAGAACTATTAGGGTATTCCTGTCTGAGAAACCTATATTGCTTTTATTTTTTGTGATTATAGATAATGCTGCAGTAAACTTCTTTTTTTGTAAGATGTCCTCCATTTTTGGATTGTCCTTAGAACGGGTTGTTAGAAGTGTATACTTTATATTAAAAGTATAATTACTACATGTATGTCTGAGTTTGTTTATATTAATTTTACTCAATTCTTCCCCACAACATTAAGAGGGTTTTTGTTGAAGTGATGAATTTATATTATGAAAAAGTAGTTATGGTATGAAAACTTGTGGTGAAAGAGGTTTTAGGTAAGATCCTTTCTAATAATAGACAAACATGGTAATTGACCGTACCTTCACTACGCCTCCCATTGGCTAATCAGCGTGATACGCAAATTAACCCCCAACAAAGATGGCTAATTTGCATACTGCAGGCAGGGCCGGCAGTGCCCGAC
>NW_005364139.1:272510-287517 GCF_000412655.1 Myotis brandtii
GCGACGCTGCCCGCGGGCCCTGGGCCCCAACCCCTGACCCGGCGAGGCAGGGCCGGTAGTGCCTTATGCTGCCCGGGGGATCTGGGCCTTGGATCCGTGACCTGGCGGAGTAGCAAAGCAGAGGAGAAGGGAGAGAGCCCAGGTGGCAGAGAAGGGAGGAAGCTGAGGGCTAAGCGGCGAAGCGAGGGAGCGAGGCAGCGGAGAAGGGGGAGAAGCGGTCTCAGGAAGCCCTATTCTTGCAGGAATAGGCCCAAGGAAGCCCTATTCTTGCAGGAATCTGTAACTGGCATGTTTCACTTATATGTTTAAGTAAGCTTGTGAAACCTAACTCTTCCTTTTGTCTTTAAATAGCTGGATAGAACTTACACTGGCTTGCAGACTCTTGGAGCAGAGACGGTAGGTTTTTTCCCCTATAGCATTATTTGGGAACAAATAGACTGAAAATTGATCTTCATTTTTAGTTAGAAAAAAACTGAGTGCTAAATTTAGAAAAATTTTATATCCCCCTCATTTATTTTTTAGTGTGAAAAAAAATACACATAAAATTTACTATTTTTAAGTATACATTTAAGTATTATTACATATACTCACATTTTGTGCAGTGATTGCTATCACCCTTTTGGAAAACTGAAACTGTAACAATTTACAATAATTCTCTATTCTCCTCTGCCTCTAGCTCCTGGCACTCACCCTTCTACTTTCTCTCTCTCTGAATTTGACTACACTAGATGCAATATAAGTGGTATTGTACAGTGTGTTTTTTTTTTGTAACTGGCATGTTTCACTTAGCATAATGTTTTCAAGATTTATCCACATGGTAGATGTGTCCGAATTTCCTTCCCAAAAAGGCTGAATAATGTTTCATTATATGTATACACTACATTGTGTTTATCCATTTATCTATCTGTGAACACTTGAGTTGCTTACATCTTTTGGCTATTGTGAATACTAAGAACGTGGGTCTGTTTGTTCTAGTCCCTGCTTTTAATTCTTTTGGGTAGATACCCAGAAGTCAGATTGCTGGATGATACTGTAATTCTTTTTTTAATTTTTTGAGGACCTGCCATGCTGTTTTCCCTAATAGCAGCACCATTTTATATTTCTACCAACAGTGCATAAGGGTTCCAATTCTCTAGCACTTGTTGTTTTATGTCTTTTTTATAGTAACCAGGTATTTCATTGTGGGTTTGGTTTATATTTCCCTAATGGTAATTGATGTTGAGCATCTTTTCATGTGCTTATTGGCCATTTGTTTATCTTCTTTTGAGAAATGTCTTCAAATCCTTTACCCATTTTTGAATCGGATTGTTTGGTTTTTTGTTGTTGAGTTTTAGGAGTTCTCTCTATATTCTTGGTATTAGTCTCTTGTTAGATATATGAAATATAAATATTTTCTCCCATTATGTGGCTGATCTTTACATTCTTTTTTTTTTAATTTTTCATTCTTGATTATGTCCTTTGATGCACAAAAGTTTTTAGTTTTGACATAGTTCAATTTATGTTTTTTTCTTTTGTTACATGTTTTTTTGTGTCATATCCAAGAAATCATTGTCAAAGCCAATGTCACGAAGCTTCGCCCCTATGTTTTCTTCTAAGATTTTTATTGTTTTAGGTCTTTGATCCATTTTGAATTAATTTTTGTATATAGTGTAAGGTAAAGATCCACATTCATTCTAATGCATGTGGGTATCCAATTTTCTCAGCACCATTTTGTGAAAGACTGTCCTTTTCACATTGAATGGTCTTGGCATCCTTGTCAAAAATAATTTGACCATACATGTGAGGGTGTATTCTATTCCAATGGTCTATGTCTTTCTTTATGCCAGTACTACACTGTTTTAATTAATATAGCTTTGTAATTATAAGTTTTGAAATCTGGAAGTATGAGACTCCAACTTCACTTTTTTTCTTTTTACCACCTCCCCCCCACCTTTTTTTTGGAATTTATGATATATCAGCAGTAGTCATTATAATTATAATTAGCTATTTATAGTTTGTGTTATATTAGAAGATATTTTTTGAGCACAGAGTATATGCGAGGCACCGGTCTAGGTAGTGGGGATACAGATTTCTGCGCAAGATAGCCATTGTTCTCAAGTATTCTTGGTTGTGTTGAAAACTGGCAGATGGTATACAGTAAGCATAAAAGCAGATAAGGTTTCATTTACAAATAAGTGCAATAAAGAAGAGAGTAGCTGGGGGACAAGAGAGTTGCTTTAGCTAGGTTGGTTAGGGAGGTCTGAGAAGACGACATTGGATTGAGACCTATTGGTGAGAATGAGGCAGACATGCAAAAATTTGGAGGAAGAGTGTTCTAAGGCATTGAAACAACAAATGGAAAGACCTCAGTTTTATGATTAGTATTACTAATTATCTATTAAACCAGAATAGGTTATATTCTGGGATAAAATCCTTCAGTTCTTGAGATGGAAATTGCCTTTGAAGTATGATTAGAAATAATTTGTCACATCTCCTAGAGTACCGTGTTCTTAGAAGGTTTGAGACTTTCTGGGACACTGATGATGAATTCATGAGCCCAATTATTGCCCGATTTTGTAGGTAGTGGATGTTGAGCTCCATCGGCATTCTCTTGGAGAAGACTCCATTTACCCTCAGTCCTCCGAGTCAGACATCTCTGATGCCCCACCGTCTTTGCCTTTGACCATTCCAGCCCCAGTGAAAGCTTCCTCACCAATAAAGCAGTCACATGAGGCAGTACCTGATACCTCTGTGGAGAAAGGTAATATATTTTTTCTTGTACATTCATGTATTTTTCCTTATATGGAGGAGTCATCCTGGGGCATTTATTTTTCTCATTTACATGATATGATAGTGAACTGCTGCCTTCAGAGACTGAGAAAAAGGAAATTTTCCATAAGTAGGCATGTTGCCTCTACTACCCAGTATTATTAAAATACCAAAATGCTTATTACTCTTCTCAGAAAATATTTTTCATTAAGTTCTAACATTTTGTAGAATACAAAACTCACTAAAAAGCATTAAATTTTTAAAATAGAAATTACTTTATTTTTATGGTTATATTGCTATTTTTGTAGATTCAACAAAAAGCTCTATGTTTCTCTATAGGACATACTTGAATAAATCAGTGTTGCAAACTAGACCATGCCACAAATTTTTTTTTTTTTTTTATTGATTTTAGAGAGGAAGGGAGAGGGAGAGAGAGATAGAAACATCAATGATGAGTGAGAATCATTGATTGGCTGCCTCCTGCACACCCCCTACTGGGGATCGTGCCCGCAACCCAGGCATGTGCCCTTGGCTGGAATCGAACCTGGGACCCTTTAGTCTGCAGGCTGACGCTCTATCTACTGAGCCAAACCAGTTAGGGCCACAAATCTTCTTTAAGTATGACAAATTGTTTATTAAGGAATAGATACCATTCTTCCCACATGATAAAATAGAGCCAAACATCAAAGTAATAATAGTGAATTGGAAAAATCAAATAATAAACTTATATGTGCAATAGGGAAGGGGACTTGAACACAGTCTCAATTATAGCTGAGCAGGGAGAAACAAAACCTCTTCCACTGTGAGATACACTGATGATAAATAAGGTGACCCTGCCTCCTCCTCCTCACCAAAGTAAATGAATTCATTAACATTTCCTGTAACTGGATGATTCCCTAACAAAACATTAGTTCTGATTTTGCAGTATCAATGTTGAATTTTACAGCACAAACTTTATAAAACCATTCTCTCTGTTAAATGCTTTTGTCTCTTGAGACTTCCTTTTACTACAGGTAACTCAGAGAAAAGTAAGGCTTGTCGAACGAAGTTCAAGAGGTTGGGGCGTATCATAAAACTGAATTTCTGCTTTAGTTTGGGTTTGTAGATGTGTCTCACTGGAGGAGAATGTGGGTATTTTAACATCCATATTAGAGAAAAGATAGGCATTAAAAGTATGACAAAGATAATTTCCCTGTTTTTACCTTAAGGCTTTTCAGTCCAACTTAGGGAACTCTTATCATAATTAAAATCAAGCAGATAAATAAAGTTGCATTTTTGAATTGCATCAGTCTTTTTCATTAATGGAAAAACTACTTCTCATTGGCTCAATAAGGGGAAACTGTAAATAGCCATCCTAGAACAGCCCTGTGATGTGATTATGTCCAGCATCATCAATATCATGGAGCATAGATATATATTTTTTAATTTAATTTTTCCCATCACCACTTATTCCCTCTATGCCCTCTTCCACCTCCACCTCCCCCCCTTACCCCCTGCAGTCACCACACTGTTGTCCATGTCCATGAGTTTTCATGGATCATAGATCTTAATGTTTCTTTCCAGCCTGTCCTTGCACTCAATCCCTTTTATTAAATTGCAACTAATTCATTGAGTTACAATTCTTGCATGTAGTAGATATTAATTAAAATACCATGTATTTTAAGCCATTTTATGATTATATGTAGTAAATACAGAAATATATTGAATTTTGTTAGTTCTTCAGGTGGAAGAAAATTGTATTTTTTTTCTGAGTTAAAAACCATTAAATTTTTATTTCTTGATGATTATAGTTTCTTGTAATTCTGGTCTGGTTCCCAATTATGTGAACAAGAAACTTAAATAATAAATATCTAATCTTATTTAAAATATAAGATTCATCGTCAATAAATGTTTAAGTATTAAGTATTCACTTATATAACTTATGTACAAGAAATAAAATTGACTCTAAATGGTATTAGTTTGTCTCTTAGCCTGCATTTTAATATGATGTTAATATTTTCATTCTTTTGTTCCTCTTTAAATTTCAATTACATCTTCTTTATGGGCATTTTATAAGACAGGACATCATTAGATTAAGTGAATCCTTTTGAGTTTTTCCTCCTCTCTAATTTAAACAGGTTTCAATTTGTAAAAAAAAAAAAAATAGAACAAAATGAACTTGTGTACTGTTTATAGTTAATATGTTTTCTAATTTTTTAAAGAAACTTTTTAACAAAATATGATTCTAGGCATATTCACATTTGTTAAAAAACAAGACAACAAGCTCCAAATGTGGTCACCTATGCCACGCTCACATCACCAAATTCAAGCTTATAGTTTCAGCCTCTTCCAGAAATGAATGTTAAATCAGTCAATCAGGAATCCCCTAGTCAGCACTAGATGGGTAATTGGCCTGATAGACCCCTGCTGTCCCCTAAGAAAGGTGACCTTACCACAGCCGATCTGCTTTTTGCTCAATAACTTCCTTGCTCCTGGTCCCTTCTGCCTCTAAAAGTCCTTCATTTTGTACAGCTCCTGAGAGCTGCTTTTTCTCTGCTACATTGGATGCTGCTTGATTCATGCATCATTGAATAAAGCCAATTAAAGCTTTAAAATTTACTCAGTTGATGCCCTAGCTAGCGGGTTTGGCTCAATGGATAGAGCCTCGGCCTGCGGACTGAAGGGTTCCAGGTTCGATTCCAGCCAAGGGCACATGCCTGGGTTGCGGGCTCGGTCCCCAGTGGGGGGCGTGCAGGAGACGGCCAATCAATGATTCTCTCTCATCATTGATGTTTCTATATCTCTCTTCCTCTCCCTTCCTCTCTGAAATCAATAAAAAGTATTTTTTTTTAAATGTACTCAGTTGAAATTTACTTACTTATTTTTTTTTTTATTTTATTTCCCTTGAATGGAATCGAATCCAGGACCCTCCAGTCCACAGGCTGATGCTCTATCCACTGAGCCAAACCAGCTAGGGCTGAAATTTATTTTTTTAACACACTTCACCCAAAAATGTATAAAGGGATAATAAATACTGTGGATTGTATTTACTGTACTACTAGTAAATGGCTTAAATGATTGTTGAAATGATAAGGGATTTTTATTGTTTCATTCTTTTCCCACAGTGGTAAGATTTTATTATTGCAAAGAGATTAACGACTTAATCATTTGCCTGTTTCATTTCAAGCAGGATTACCAGCCAATACTGAAACTGAGAGGCATACTACATTTTATTCTTTGCCATCTTCATTGGAACGAACACCCACCAAAATGACAACATCCCAGAAAGTTATGTTTTGTTCTCATGGCAATTCAGCTTTTCAGCCAATAGCATCAAGCTGCAAAATTGTGCCACAGAGCCAGGTTCCTAATCCCGAGTCACCTGGGAAATCCTTCCAGCCCATCACCATGAGCTGCAAGATCGTCTCAGGTATACAGAGGATGTGTGCGAAGTTGATGTGTGTAAAGTTATTGGAATGACAAAACAAAATACTGTGGCTTAAAAATTTTTTTTTTAGTTCTTCTAAGCATGGTTTTTGTTTATTTAACAAGTGAGCTAGTCACTTTTGATTAGCAGAACAAAGGTGTCAGGAAGCAAAAACAAAAGTCATCTATGTGGAAACAATTTTTGAATGAAGCAAGAAATGAAATTCAGAGAGATCAAATTTTCATCTAGAATCAGCACAGGTAAAATGTTTGCTAGGATTGTGGTTGAACTTAAAGTAGGAATTATGGTTTGCGATTATATATGGAAACCAGAGCAATTAGTAATAGAACAAGTGTAGAGGCCTTTTAGTTTGGAGTTGAAATATCTTTTATACTCTAACCACATGAGAAAAATTACTCATTTCAGTTATTATCAGGAAGGTTGAATTTCCATTGCCTTACAACAATTTCACATTTATATTAGGTAAACTTTTAGTAGGACTATACTTGATGTTTTTGGCCAAACCACCTCAGGAAAGACTGAAAGAGAGTCTGTAAAAGTATTTAGGCACTGGGAGGTTTCTATATAATACTTAAATGAAGGGGAAGGAGGGATTCTTTGTTGTTAAAAACAGAAAACTAAGCAGTAATATGATCCAAGTCTTTGAAGTTTATGAGAAGTAAAGCATGTATAATTTTATCTACCAATTAGAAGCACTTTGGAACTTGCTGCTTCAGAGGTAGATGTTGAATGTATAAATTGGTTTGAAGTTTAGAGAAATTGAGGGATGACAAATTCGATCACTAGAAGACAATAAGAGGACGTTTAATGGCACATTGGTACCCTTAGAGCATATTCTGTGGGAACATGAATCTCTCTGGATTGTGGCTGTGACATAGTATTGACAGAGACTTTGGTTTTGGGTGGGTGAGTTTCTTATTTTCCTATTGGAAATTAATCCCAAATCAAGACTCCTGGTTCCTAAATCCAATTTATCGCTTACAAATTTCCTCCCTAATTTTAAAGTCTTCAAATACAACCTGCCTAAGTTGTTAAGAGATTTATTATCTAGTGATTCAACAGTTTCACACTGTTATGTAAAGCACTGCTTTTTGAACTTTAATGTGCCTACAGGGGAACTTGTTAAAATACAGATTTATATTTGGTAGGTCTGGGTAGGACCTCAGAATTCGTTTCTGACAAGCTCCCAGATGATGCAGATGCTAATGTTGCTGGTCACCAGATAAGGCTGTAGAGGGTGAGACACACTAGTCCCTGGCCTTAGCTACGCCGAGGCCGCTGCTACTGCTGCTGCTCAGTCCCTGAAATCGACAGCCTCATTCACTTTTCCCAATTTGTCACCTTTGTCCTGGCAGCCCTGCCCTTCTTTCTGTCTTCCAGCATCTTCTTAGATGGGTTGAATATATCTATTTTGTTTAGTTTATTTTTTTTCTCTTTTTAATTAATAAAGGTTCCCCCATATCAACGCCAAGTCCATCACCATTGCCTCGAACCCCAACTTCCACTCCAGTCCATGTGAAGCAAGGCACTGTCAGCTCTGTTATTAGTAACCCTTATGTTATCATGGACAAGCCAGGGCAGGTTATTGGAGCCACCACTCCCACTACAGGTGTGTGTTTGATCAATATGTATGCGATCCAAAAGATTTGATCTTTTTTAAAGATGAAATCCTAGTGTCACTTAGTAGCCATGTAATAGGAAAATGAAATCTCCATCCATAAACAAGAGGAGGGAATATATAAGAGTAACACTAGTGCTGTTTTTCTGAGGAAGATTTACTCTTTTTGTAAAAGTTGTATTTTTAAAAATATATATCTTTATTGATTTCAGAGAGAGGAAGGGAGAGGGAGAGAAACATCAATGATGAGAGAGAATCATTGATCGGCTGACTCCTGCACAACCCCCACTGGGGATCAAGCTCTCATTGTGGGATTGTGCCCTGACCAGGAATCAAACCGTGACTTCCTGGTTCCTAGGTCGATGCTCAATCACTGAGCCACGCCAACCAGGCAAAAGCTGTATTTTTAAGAATTGACTTACATTTTCTCTTTAGTTTCTAAAGATTAAAAGTGAGCCGTAATTAATTTAAAAAGAGAGAGAGAGTTGATTTTATTTCATTTGGAAGACATTCTTTTTGGGCCTGCAAGCAATGTGGTTATTTCTAAATTAAGCTTTAGTTCAAGAATAACTTTGTGAGCAATATGTATTTCACCCCAGTCAAATAAAAAAGTCATCTTTACTTTTCTGTGAATAAGATAAATTTTGCATCTGGGAGGAAAATTGTACCCTACCATTATAAAAAGAAAACACTAATAGGAAGAATAAGACAGATTTGGATTCACCATGTTTATCATCATAATCTCATATAACTACAGACCGCTCTTCAGGTTTTTTTTAAGTACTTTCACTAACATTAGTTTAATTAAAGGCAATAAATAGAATATTTAAACACATGTTCCTAAGTGTAGACATTCTTGTAGTTTTTCACTCCTAATTAAGAGAAATGGTAAAAAGAGAAATGAAATAAGAGAGATGATTGTAAGGTAATGAAACCTTTCTTCCCCAAATATTTTATTTTAACACGTGAATGTGTGTTGGGCCATTTCAGGTAGGTTTTTGGAAAAGTTGGTTCCTTTAACAGTGGTTGTAATTGTGGAACTCCTTTAAAAAAATGCTACTTTCAGAAATTACCTAAGAGCCTTTTGAATATACTTAGGGATGCCAAGTAGGTGTGCTTTGAGGATACTTAGTTTTAGTAATCAGCCAAACGTCTTTACAGACAAATTTGGTAAATGGGTAGGTGACCAAATACCATTTTGGGTCTTGACTTTTTTTTTTTAAAATATATTTTTATTGATTTCAGAGAGGAAGGAAGGAGAGAGAGAAACATCAGTGATGAGAATCATTGATTGGCTGCTTCCCACACGCCTCACACTGGGGATCCAGCCCACAACCTAAGCATGTGCCCTGACCGGGAATCGAACTGTGACCTCTTGGTTCATAGGTCGCTGCTCAACCACTGAGCCACGTCAGCCGGGCTTGACTTATTTTTGACTGTAGATAATGTAAGTGATTTTCATCAGACCCTAAAGTCAGTTGTACAGATAGAGTATAAAATGTTTAATGTTGGCAGGATTTTCAAATAGGTATTCCTTCTAGTAAAACTACTTTGAAGGAGCTCAAATTCACTTGAATGAATACATTTTGGCTCATTGTTAAATAACCAATTCCATTATGTTATAGTATCTTTTTATCTTTTTATACAGTAAAACTACTTTACTTATTCTACACATTCTTACAAGCTTCTTGTCCCTTTTCAGATTGGTGAGGTGGTCACCTTTGTAGGATGAATCCTTAAGTGTTTCTTCTGTAACAGTTTCAAGGTTGTAGGATTTTCAACCCTTAAAGATGAAAACTAAATAGTGAGGAAAAGGGAAGGGTGGTGGAAAATGCTTTAAAGTTCCATTTTGCAAATTTTATTTTGTTTATACTTAACTTTTAAATCTGCCTTGCTTACAGGAAGTCCTACAAACAAGCTCTCTACTGCCTCTCAAGCCTCCCAAGGAACAGGTTCCCCTATTCCTAAAATTCATGGAAGTAGTTTTGTAACATCTACTGTCAAGGTAACCTTCTATTACATTATTGTACTTCGCTAGTTTTAAAGATAGTGTGTTTGAGTTCAACAGTAATTTGTTAATTGATATTTGCAAACTTCATAAAGTAAAACCTTCAGGCTAGTAAGTATCTTGAAGATCATCTTACTCCAGACTTCTGTACCTTTCCTTGATCTTTTCCTTATGTAGAAAGTTTCTCAACACTCTGTTAATTGGTTACCCAGTATCTATTTGAAAACTTACTATGGTGAGGCAGCCTGTTTTTTGGGTGGAAGGGGGCAGCTTTGTTATAAATTTTTCCTTATAAAAATATTCATCTGGCAAAACATCTTTTTTTCCTATATTTGCACCAGCAAGAAGTAAATATATTTTCTTTTCCACATGTCAGCCATTTAGTTACTTGAAAATAATTCCTCTTTCCAAAATTTATTCTTTTATTTTTCAGGGAATAAGTCCTTTGAAATTTGGAATTCCAAATGTTATCTGACTTATTCAGATCAAAGTGCTAGCTATCTGTTCACTGTTTGGCAAAGACAATTCTTGCTGTTTGGTTAGTTATTCAACTTATTTGTCATTGTCATGGCTGTCTTAAGGCTAGAGTTTTTGAGGTATAAACTCCTGTGTGAGCATTGCCAAGAATTCAAAGATCATCTCTTACATGACTAAGTGTAAGAATTTAATGGTGATGATATTGAATAGTTTCCTGGTCCAGGGCAAGGTTTTTCTCTAAATTCAGTGTAATGTGTGAGCACTGTGTTTATACAAATGTCTGAATTGTAATAATTTTGTTTCTTGCCCCTAACATTTATTTATGACAAATTGACTCTGAGATTTGCATTTTGCATTTGAGAATTGGAGACAAATGACAGTATTTTAAATGTTGACTTTTGCTGTCTTTACAGTTGCTATTTGTTCAACTTCTTTTTGTTGTTTTGTTTTTTAAATGTTTATTGAAAAATTTCCATGTCCTGGGTATTTATTCTGAGTACAGACAACAAGTCAAGTTGTGAGTATTATAAAAAGGATATGCTGAAGCACTGACTGCTGTTTCATTCATTTATTTAGTGCCTAGGCTCTAGGGATAGAAAAGAAATAAAACATAGTGCCTGTCCTTTACTAGCTTACCATTTGGCAGGAGACTAGACCCAGAATCCAGTGAGTTGACCAAATGTGAGAGGTAGTATGATAGGCATCTTCTAGCACACAGTGGGGCACAGATGAGTAGCTTCCCGCCAAGTTACTAGTCTTGCCTTGCATTTGGTTTCCTTTTTAAATATATTTTTATTGATTTCAGAGAGGAAGGGAGAGGGAGAAAGAGAGAGAAACATCAGTGATGAGAGGGTATCATTGATCGGCTGCCTCCTGCATGCCCCTCACTGGGGATTGAGCCCTCAACCCGGGCATGTGCCCTGACCGGGATTCGAACCGTGACCTCCTGGTTTATAGGTCTATGCTCAACCACTGAGCCACACCAGCCGGGCGCATGTGGTTTCTAAAATAATATTAAAATGCAGGTGTTGAGGCTTAGAAGACCCCAAAGAGTTTTGGGCTTTTTGTTTTGGTTTGGTTTTTAGTTGTTTATCGTGCTAGAGAATGTTACAGATTTGTATTAAATATGACTATAAAGTACCTAAAGTCACTCATTTTATCTTAATTGTACAATATGTATTTTTACATTCACAGCAGGAGGATTCTTTGTTTGCATCTATGCCGCCTCTTTGCCCAATTGGGAGTCACCCTAAGGTTCAAAGCCCCAAACCTATAACTGGAGGACTTGGAGCTTTCACAAAAGTGAGTATTTTTTCAGGGATCATCCTGCAAGTCAGTATGGTCTTACATAGTCTTTTTTGTGGCATGTTGGAGTTGGTTGACACTACCTCACAACATGTAACTTTTTAATCAGCCTCAGTTCTAAAACCAGATCTTATTTTGGAGACATGCTTCCGTTTATTCAGTGGTGTCCACAGGGCAGCCCTTAGAGCTCAGGGAGATGGCAACTTCAGGGAGCACGGTGTGTTTCTCTCTGCTGCCAGTGTGCTAGTATCTAAAACAAACGAGCAGGTTGAGTTTGCAGATACACAGGATCAAATCCAGATCCTGCTTTGTCCCTTTAGTAGCTGTTATGGGCTACCTTTAAGCCGTGGTTTTACTCTTCTGGTGGAGCCATTCTTTACAGACCAGGCTTCATTAATTTATTCATTCCTGTGAACAGAATAGATTCATATATTAGTAGCTCTTTTCTTGGGATGTTTATTCAGTATCATTATCATATTTGTTGCAAGGTAATCATCAAACAGGAACCTGGCGACGCCTCTCACGTGCCCACAACTGGAGCTGCCAGCCAGTCACCACTCCCGCAGTATGTGACTGTGAAGGGGGGTCACATGATAGCTGTGTCCCCTCAAAAACAGGTCATAGCTGCTGGAGAAGGGACTGCCCAGTCACCAAAGATTCAGCCCTCCAAGGTTTGTGTTGGGTAGGGATGGGGAGGTAACAAGTATGGCCATTCTTTGTCTAAATAATTGACAAGTGCTGAAAAGATACAGGGTGACAGGGTTGCTGATCCCAGAAGAGCCTGTAGATGAAAGCCCCACTGGAAAAGCAAGTTAGTCAACGTGCAGTCCATCTGCTCTTTAACCATTGACCAGGGCAGGGCATGTCTTATAGAGGGTTCTAGAACAGCCAGGCACAGGGCACAACGTCATCTCTGGCAGTGAGGGTGATTGACTTCCTGAGCACAGCTTTCCACAGGATTCAGTCTAAAGTGGGTAACCGACAGGACCAAGGTCTACTGTTGTACTTCATTATTTCTGATAGGAGAGTGCATAGTTTATACCTCTGATGTCCACGCTGTGTGATCTGTTTAATAATTCTTGGCTCTTTGGAGAGTTTCCTTTCTTTACAATATGGAAGTGTGGGGAATTATGTGTTGGGAGAACTGTAAAATTGCACATAGATTCATGTTTTATAGCTAATAAGTAACAGGATTTGAACCCAAGTCTGTTGACTCCAAGACTCCATATTCCAGAACTAATTAAAATTTGCAAGACATAACCTAAACATGCTTTTAGAACACCCAGAATTAAATTATCTCACTTTTAGGGCAGATATATTCTAAAGCTCTTGAGAATATTATGTGAAGTGTTTGCTTTTCAACTTGAGAGCCAGCCTGTCTAGGGAGAGTGAATTGTTTTAGAGGAATACTTTAAAGTAGAAAAAGGTTTTAGATATTTTGGTTAGACTACATAGCTACAGAGGGATCGAGATAAAAATTTATAGTGTTGCCCAGCCGGCGAAGCTCAGTGGTTGAGCATTGACCTATGAACCAGGAGGTCACACTTGGATTTCCAGTCACATGCCAGGGTTTCAGGCTCAATCCCCAGTGTGTGCCCTGCAGGAGGCAGACAATCAATGATTCTCCCTCATCATTGATGTTTCTATCTCTTACTCCCTCTCCATCTTGGAAATCAATAAAAATATATTTTTTAAAAAAAATTTATAGTGTTACATAAGTTTCTAAAATCTGTAAGAGTCTGTTACCTACTTTCCCAAACTTATCTGGTCATAAGAATCATCTGCTGATTTAAAAACATAAACGTGTAGGCCCCTATCTCAAACTTACTGAATCAGAATCTTCTTGGGGGCCCTGGGAATCTGGATTTTTAAAAAGCTCCCCTACTGACTCACGATTAGGCAAATTTAGGAACCACTGAGCTGCAGCATCAAATTTGACTTTGTGGCTTCTATAGCCCGAATCACTAAGACAGGTGCCTCAGTTGCATCCTAATCTCCCTCTATTGTTTGGTCAGGGACAAGCATTTTGTCAATGTTCTTAAGTGAGCAAATTATTGCCATGAGGACTTCCTACTCAGTTACTTCCTATATGTTCTTCAAAATCTATTTTACTTCACCTGGAGATGTATGGTATTACTGATTTAGGTTTTTGAATTAATACAGCATTTCTGTTTATGCTCAGGATAAGTTAGTGGATTTGCAAATCCACTTATCCAGTAATGCTCTACTGGCTTTTTTGTCACATTGCCACCTACCTAATGGCAATGACAACTGAGAGGGAGTGGATGGGTTTGTGCTAGAATGCCCCGAATAAAGTTTAAGGGCACCTGAAAAGAAAGCTACAGAAGAATGTGAAAGAACTGCAAAGGAGCAGTAGGAGCATGAGGAAAGACATCACATTTCATCCAGGAAATTTAAGTCATGCTTTGGACTCGAGATCAGGAGCTATCTGCAAGTACACCCTGGTTATTGCTGAAGTGCATTTGTAGAAACTACTGGAAAACAGAAGGGTGAACCAAATGGTGTTGTTTTACCTTCAATACAACTTCAGCACAATAAAAACATAGCACATCATATTCATGAGAGTAGAGAGAGGTACTGCTTTTGACATGCAAGGGGACAAGAATTAGTGGGTTCATGTGGGAGTTAAGCAGTATAGATAGTAAAAAAGCATATACAGAATCTTGCTGACTTGCAAAGGTCTGTAAAGGGCGCAGGAAAAGCAGAAATAGAAACATTGCATCAAAATGATCTATATAATAAAAGCCTAAGCGACCATTATGGCGGAACAACCAGAACAACCAGTCACTATGATGCACACTGACCACCAGGGGGCAGATGCTCGATGCAGGAGCTGCCCTCTGGTGGTCAGTGTGCTCCCACGGGGGAGCGCCACTCAGCCAGAAGCCTGGCTCATGGCTGGTGAGTGCAGCAGCTGTGGCAGCAGGAGCAACAAATTGAGCTAAGGAGCAACAAATTGAGCTGTAAAGAGCAGCGAGCAGGAGGGCAGTAAGGAGCAAGGGGTCCCAGACCTCCCCTCCCAACCCAGTGCACAAATATCATGCACCGGGCCTCTCATATATTTATAACAATACAGAACAAAGGGTGTCTGCCTTGTAAAACTAGAAGGAAATTAGGAATATAGAGAAGGTTTTAGGCCAAAATGTTGTATTGTTTAAAAAAAAAAAAAGGCAAAGCTAATTTGGGGTAATAGTGTGCTACTTAAGAGCCTTCCTTGTGGTGTCCATAGACAGCTATGTGTAGGATTCCCCCCAGTGGAATGCCAGACTTAACTCATTCTCGGTTATTTTATTTTATTTATTTATTTATTTTTTTAATTAAATCTTTATTGTTCAGATTATTACATTGGTTCCTCTTTTTTCCCCACCATAACTCCCCTCCACCCAGTTCCCACCCCACCCTC
>NW_005364139.1:289295-298967 GCF_000412655.1 Myotis brandtii
CTCTCCGCATGCACCTCCGCACCTTTGTATTTACTTCAGCACCACACCTCCTCTGAGTCTCTGTATGCTTTTCTCTTTCCTTCTAGTTGTAGAAATTCCACTCAGCCAGCCTTCCTGTGGTTCTGGATGATGTCCGTTATGTCTTTTAGTTGTATTTTTGAAGTGGTTGTGCGAGGCAGCAATCTCTGGTGTTTACCTATGCCGCCATCTTGGTTTTCTCCCTAGTATTCTTTAAAATAGAGAATAATATAGTCATTACTCACATATCCTCCACCCTAAATTAACATGCTCATATTTAACTTAAATCATTTTTTCTCCAAATAAAACATGATTGATAAAGGTGAAGTCCACTTTGTTCTTTCCAAAAGCAACACTATCATGAATTTGAATGTGTAATTTCTCAGTCCATACTTTTATTATGTAAAAACACATAGCTATAAATAACATGTAATGTTTGTGTGTTTGAAGATTTACATAAAAGATACAGTTGACCCTTGAACAAATAAGTTTGAACTGCACAGGTCCACGTATTCACACATTTTTTTCAAGAAATACCTGTACTGTTTGATCTGTGGTTGGGAGTCCACAGATGCAGAGGGCTAACTGTATCCTTTGAGCTACACTATTTTATATGGGGGACTTGAGCATCCGTGGATTTTGGTATCTGCAGGGGTTCCTGAAACCAGCCCCTATAGATACTGAGGGATACCTGATGCAGTTAAGTTTTGGTGGAGACAAAAGTTATACTTGGATTTTTTTTACTGTGGGGGTAATGGTATCCCAGATGCCTATGTTCAGGGGCCAACTATATTCTTAAAAGTAAAATTGCTACAATATGTTTTATGTGAATTCTCAGTTTTATTAGATATGCCAGTACCTCTCTGAGTGGCTGTACAGATATACTTAAACAAGCAGTGAACAAAAGCTCCTGTTTCTTCATATCCTCCAGCCAATTCTTGGTGTTATCGGACTTTTAAAATTTTCCCCTCCAAGCTGATGGGTAAAAGTACTTTCCATTTTCTTTTTTGCCTTTTGAAGGCAGATCTTTTGCCATTCTTGTAAAAATGTTTTCATCTAGGTTCTGGTGAGAAGGTTTTTTTATGAAATAAATTGTGTCTTCTAATTGAGCATTCTACAGTTTTGTCTTAAAAGAGCTCTGAAGTATTTTCTCACTTTGAAAGAGTTCACTCTATAGTATTTCCAGAACCAGATATTTCTAATGTTTATAATTTGGGTACTGGGGTCTTTTTTTAAAAAGTCATTTAAATATTCTTTTTGTTTACACTTTTCCATTTTTAACCAAATGTCTATCTTTTGGAAAGATAGCCATCTTGGTTCTAGAGATGGCTTCTTAAAAATCAGTTGAAAGGAAAAAAATCAGTTGGAAGAGGTGACATCATTGTTAGGAAGGAGTTCTAGAGATAAAGAAATAATAGTTTCAGATAGAGTTAATATAGAAGGGGTTACGGGAAAGGTGATAATTGCCTTAGCCAGTTTGGTTTAGTGGATAAAGCATTGATCTGCAGACTGAAGGGTCCAGGTTCAATTCTGGTCAAGAGCACAAACCCGGGTAGCAGGCTCGATCCCCAGTAGGGAGCATGGAGGAGACAACCGATCAGTGATTCTCTCTCATTATTGATGTTTCTATCTCTCTCTCCCCCTCTCCCTTCCTCTCTGAAATCAATAAAAATATATTTTTAAAAAAATATATATGTAGGGTTATTTAAAAAAATGAATAGGTGATATTTACATTTTCATAGTGGAGTTTATAGTTCATATATCAGAATGTTTATTGCACAGTTTTTCATAATGTAAAGTTTAGAATTACCTAAATATCCATGCAGTTATGAAATGTTTACATACATTATGGTATATCAATTCTATTCTGTTATTACTTGGTTATCTAAAAATGTATTTAAAAAAACAATAACTGCTAAAGGCTTGTGATATGATGAAGAATTAAAAATTATGTGTGATCCTAATCTGATTTAAAATGAATATTAAAAAGAATTAGAAGTAAATTCACTAAATATTGAGAGGGTTTTTTTCTGAATGAGTAGGATTTTTTCTTTACACTTCTGTATTTTCTATGAAAACACATATTTGTATAATTAAAACAACTAATAGTAGCAGGGGTTAAGAGAAAAATTATAACCTCTTATTGTAATAATTTCCAAATTGCAAGAAATATTGCTGTTCGCATCTATCGTAAGTTGCCTTGCTACATTGAATTAGACCCCAAGTACTGTATGTAGAACAGTGCTTTGTTCTTTGCTAGTACACAGTGACTATTCTGTTCTAAGTGCTCTTTGAGAGGACTTAGAGAAGAAGCACTGCTGGACTTTCCTCTGTTTTGAACAGGTTGTTGGGGTGCCAGTTGGGTCTACTTTACCTTCAACAGTGAAACAGGCTGTGGCAATCAGTGGTGGCCAAATCCTCGTAGCCAAGGCCAGCTCTACCGTTGCCAAAGCAGTTGGTCCAAAGCAAGTTGTGACCCAAGGAGTTGCCAAAGCAATTGTGAGTGGAGGTGGAGGAACCATTGTCGCTCAGCCAGTGCAAACCTTAACCAAGGCCCAGGTCACTGCTGCTGGCCCTCAGAAGAGTGGATCCCAGGGTTCAGGTAACTAATACTGTTTGGGGGTACTCAGCAGCAGTGCCTACCAAAATGTTCTTTGCTAGTGATTTTATTTGGTATTTGGTTCTGTCTAGAAAACCTAGTAAGGGGTGTGTGTGTGTGTGTGTGTGTGTGTGTGTGTGTTGGCAGTAATAATAAAAATATAGCTTGTTTCTTATGATACTGCTTTTAGGTTTGAAGAATAATTCCCATTTGTCCTCATTTCCACTTTGGGTTGTATTTTATACTTAAAACTTTGTTCAGTCATTGCAGCATTTTGAGATATTAAACATTTGCATGTGTCCTAGGCTTTGATGTGTTATTTCAGTGAAGGCATGATATTTAAGAACATCTGCCTTTAAAGCATTGTGTATCTGAGAAACAAACTTTAGAGTTTACTTTTTGTTACCTCTTTGTAATAAGTATTTTATTCTGTGTTTTAATTTTAGAGTTGGTATTGCCCTAAGTTCCATTTTATCTGACTGTCTTTCTTCTCTTTTTCTTCTTTATCATTTTAGTAATGGCAACATTGCAGCTACCAGCCACTAACTTGGCCAACTTGGCAAATTTGCCACCTGGCACTAAACTTTACCTTACAACAAACAGCAAGAACCCTTCAGGAAAAGGAAAACTGCTGCTCATCCCTCAAGGAGCCATCCTGCGAGCCACCAACAGTGCTAGTTAGTCCATCATTAACTCGTTTGGTTCTTGGGTCTCTGGGTATGTTCATCTCATCCACCTGAGGCTTAGTTTTTACCTGTTTCAGGAAGCATTTCCATAGCTTTGGTGGCATATGGTAGTATTTGCCCAAATGCACTTAAAACATGTGCATAATTTAACTAGAATTGGCTTTAAGTAATCATAGTCTTACAAGGTGGCACTATTATTTTGGGCCTATCTACTCAGAGTTTGGGATCAGGGCCGGATTACACTGAAGAGGTATGGCTCTTGAGGCTGTGCTCGGAGAAAGCTGTCTGTGTGAACTGTAAATGAAGAAAGGTCTTCCTTTCAGAGGTAACTGACAACAGGTGATACCTGGGGAGAAGTTCTATACTTCCAGTAGCTGGAAGCTATTTCTATTTTAAAGGAGACAGGAATAGGACTTGGATCAAGAGTCTCCACTTGCCATTGTTCAGATATGCTTCTTAAGTGTGCTAGGTTTGGAGATGGAAAGAGAAATACTGGTTCAGCCTAAATATATGTCTTAAAGCCCCAAGGAATTAAGTGGTGTATCAGACTTATATAAACTGCTTTGACATACAGAGAAAAACAATTTGAGTAGTGTTGTAAAGGGAAAGGTCAAAGGGATTACTTCCCTCTGAATCAGAAATACAATTAGTAAGCAATCAAGTTCATTAGAAATTAGCCACTCCTGCCAAAATGCAGTGTGTGTAAGCTAATCACCATTTTGTTTATTGTGTCTAATGGGTGATTTCCAGTCTCTTAACCTGGTATTTTTTTCTTCATACCCAATTTTTTTCTTTATTCCATAATTCATCAGTTACTTAGATGTTAGTTAATGTACAGTATGTTACCCAAAGGGAAGTAAAAAGGGTCCATAGGCTTTAAAGTGGAATTTGAAGAGCTAAAAAGAATGGGACCCTGCCCTGGCCGGTTTGGCTTAGTGGATAGAGCATCAGCCTGGGAACTGAAAGGTCCCAGGTTCGATTCCGGTCAAGGGCACCTGCCCAGGTTGTGGGCTCGATCCCTAGTGGGGGACTTGCAGGAGGCAGCCGATCCATGATTCTCTCTCATCGTGGATGTTTCTCTCTCTCTCTCTCTCTCTCTCTCTCTCTCTCTCTCTCTCTCTTCCCTCCTCTCTGAAATCAATAAAAATATATTAAAAAAAAAAAAAGAATGGGACCCTCAAGTCATCATAAATATGAAGAAAGTCTAAATGTTTTCCAGAGGGATAGAAAGAGAGAGTACTGTAAAAGCACACTAAATTATAGCAGTTCCACTGAAATTGAATCAGGTGCCAAACCAAAAAGTTTGGAAGCATGTCAGTACATTGAAGTGTTGATTAAAATCAGTCAGTGGTTGAGCATCAACCTATGAACCAGGAGGTCACAGTTAGATTTCTAATCCGGGCACATGCTCAGGTTGCTGGCTCAATCCCCTGTAGGGGGCGTGCAGGAGGCAGCCAATTGATGCTTCTCATTGTTGATGTTTCTATCTCTCCCTTTCTCTCTGAAATCAATAAAAATATATTTTTAAAAAAATAGTTAGTTAGAAAATGTCAGTATCAGACTTTCTCATGCTCTTCCACAACTAAGTCAAAACAGTTGTCAAAGGTAAGTTCTTCATTGTACTCAGAGCTGTACTAGTCAAATGTCGTGCAGTTGAAAGTAAATAGATGTCACTCTTCAATTCTAGGAAGTTCTCACTCTTGTCAGAGAAAGAAGAAGAAAAATAGGGAATGGAGGGAATGGTGCTGTAAAGGAAATATCTCTGGGCTCACCTGTTTTTCTGTTAAGCTTCTTGATACTTTTTGTAATGTTGCTGTCATTCATTGTATTTGCAGACCTACAGTCCGGCTCAGCTGCCAGTAGTGCTGGTGGTGCTGGAGGCAGCAGCAGCGGAGGTGGCAGCAGTGGAGGAGGGGGAGGAACAGGAGGAGTCCAAAGCCCCGCTGGGCCTGGAGGGATATCCCAGCACCTGACCTACACATCTTATATCCTCAAGCAAACGCCTCAGGTCTGCTCATTATGACTGGTGTCTTTTAAATCATTCTGTTATTTAATAACTTTTAGCTATACTGGATTTTCCATTACAGCTCTGGGGTCAGGAGTCAAAAACTGACATTTTAGCTGTGTAATAAATCTATACTATCCTATATAATAAAAGGCTGATATGTAAAATTGTCCCCTTGGGAGTTCCACTGACCAGGAGTTTGACTGCTCGCTATGATGTGCGCTGACCACCAGGGGGCGGCGCGGAACGAAGGAAGGCCCCAATTGGCCATGATCGCTGGCCAGGCCTAGGGACCCTACCCATGCACAAATTTCATGCACCAGGCCCTTAGATTGTTATAAATGTTACAAATCTATATTTTGTTTTGAGAGAAGAGGGAGTAGAGATTCAGAAAGACTTAAGTAACTTATTCAAAGCTTCTCTGCTAAGCCAGTGCAGGCTTTGGATTTAAACCCAGATCTTTCTGACACAAAGAAAGATTTTCACTCTGCTAATGCTTCCCAAATCCATGAGGTAATAAACAGTCTTAATGTGCAGTTCAAAATGTTCTCTCAGAAAGGAGTAACCAAAGAGATGCTATCAGACTGTGGTAGTTGGAGTTAGGTTGGATTCAAGATGAGGACCGGGTTTCTGCCTTCTTCCCCTTGTCACGAAGTCTTGGCTCTCCTCTAAGGAAAGTAGTGGAATTTTAATTCCAGACATTTTTATTGAGAGGGATGGGTAGTAATCATTCTGAATGATTAAATCCAGCTTTCAGGACTAGATTACATGAGTTTCCCACACCTGCTCTGTAACTACTGTGCACAGTTTGAGAAGTAGGATAACTGTTGGTAGTGACACCGAGCACTATTCTTCTCAGTTATTTTGGCTGAGTTGCAGAATAAGGGAGCATTGTAGCTTGTAACATGGAACCTTGTGATTTAAAGGATCAGAGGAAGTTATTTGAATTTAACAAGTTACTGATTCGGTCTTTATTTTTTCTAACTTAGGGCACATTTTTAGTTGGCCAGCCATCACCCCAGACATCTGGAAAACAGCTGACTACTGGGTCAGTGGTCCAAGGTACACTGGGAGTCAGCACATCTTCTGCTCAAGGACAACAAACATTGAAAGTTATCTCTGGACAAAAAACCACTTTGTTTACCCAGGTAAGTACACACACACACAAATACATGGTGATTGTGGCATTTATTTACAAATTTACATCTTATTCTTTCCACAAAGAAATTAAGGTTACATGAGAAAATGAACAATAAAGTAGTATAGAAAAAATAAGAATAAAATCTTGAGATTTGGGAAAACTTATGTAGAATGAGAAGATAAAGCCTGAGTTATTTAGATCTACAAATAGTAATGTCCTATATAGTTAATAAAATTTGCCAAACCAGAGCATTATCAGTCATAAAGTTTACACTATTTGTGAGAGAAAAAAACTAACCACATAATATTTCCTAGAAGAAACAAACATTTTCTTGACATTTCATTCTAATATTTCTCTGGAGGGACTTCATGCAGGAGATGCTAAATACTGAGAGATGATTTCAGCCACACTGTCCACACAGGAAGTGAATGCTGCAGGGAGTTTAGTGCACATTTCCACGACACTTTTTAATAGAAGCCAAAAAGATCATCATTCTTTTTAATTTTAGTCATTTTTGTGACTATGAAATGATACTCAGTGTGTAAGACTCTAATGCAAATTGTGCTGTGGCTGCTGCTCCTGGATTCTAATCGTGGCTCCTTCAGTTATTAGCTGTGTGACCCTGGTAGTCATTGAGCTGATCTCTCATCTTAAAGTGGGACTAAAATCTACCCTATAAAGTTTATGAAAAGATTAAATGATATAAGATAAGTAAATGACATATGTAATGACATAGTATGCCCACAGAGACTGAAAAATGGTATGATTTGTAGGATGCATTAATCTGGGGCATAAAGCAATCATTTAGACCAGGGGTCAGCAAATTACACCCAAAGCTTCCTATTTTTATAAATAACATTTTATTGTGACACAGCCACACCCATTTAATGCTATAGAAGTAGAGTTGAGGAGTTGCAACAGAGATCTTATGGCCTGACATGCTCACTCATGCTGTTGCTGAGCCTTGTTTTAAACTGTTAAAAGTATAAGTTGTTGAATGATTCTCCAGGACTAAATGCTAATCCTGTACTAGCCTAAAGCACCATTAATTTACCGATTTAAATCTGGCCCTCAGTTCAATTTTCATGTTTAAAGATTATATTTAAGAGCACTTTGGACTCAATTATTTTAATAACAAGTGACCTGGTGTCTCTGAAGACACTGCTGCCAAATAGTAGCTTGCAATTGAATTCATTTACTTGTTCTATATTAGGGGTAAAGGAACATTTGTAGGTACAAGGTCATAAACTTGAGAATTTGCACAAACACTTCCCATAGTTTTCATCAGCAAGAGTTTCTTGGACATGCTCTAATTCTACAGGCATCTGTAAGTAAGGAATGAATTGTGCCTGTTAACCAGGGCAATATTATTACTTCAACCCATTTTGTTTTTGCAGGCAGCCCCTGGGGGACAGGCCTCTCTAATGAAAATATCTGATGGTACATTGAAGTCTGTGCCAGCCACCTCACAACTCTCAAAGCCTGGAACCACCATGCTGAGAGTAGCAGGAGGGGTTATCACAACTGCCACTTCTCCAGCTGTGGCCCTCTCAGCAAATGGTCCTGCACAACAGGTGAGAATTAGCATGAACATAGAAAATCATAATGAAACATAAAAGCACTAAAAACCCAAGATACTCAGCAGGTACACAAGTGGGCCATATTACTCTTTTTAAAATGGAAATGTAATTTACATGTCCTAAAATTCACCATTTTTAAGTGTACAGTTTAGTGGTTTAGATTATGTCCCCAAGGTTGTGCAACCATTGCCATCTAATTCTACGAACATTTTTTTTCCATCCTGAAAAATAATGCTCTATACCCATTAGCAATCGACAGACATTTGTGTTGTGTCTACCTTTTGACTACAATATATAATGCTGCCATAAACGTTTTGTACACGTTTTTGTATAATATATTTTCATTTCTCTTGGCTGTATACCTAGGAAAGTAATTGTTAGATCATCTAGTAACTATGTTTAAGTTTTTAAGGAACTGCCAAACTTTTCCAAGTGGCTGCACCATTTTAGATTTCATCAGCAATGTATGAGGATTCCAGTTTTTCCACATCCTTGCTGACACTAATTCGTACTCATTTTTTAAAATTATAGCCAGTCTAGTGGGTGTGAACACGTAATTCATTGTGGTTTTAATTTGCATCTCCCTGTAGCTAATGATATTGAGTATCTTTTCTTGTGGGTTTTTTGTGTTTTGTTTTTTTTTTTAAGATTTGTGTACCTTTAGAGAAATGTCTATTCAGATCCTTTGCCCATTATTTAATTGAGTTATTATCTTTTCCTTATTGATTTAGATATACAATGTGGCAGATCCATAAAATTGAATATGATTCAGCTATAAATAGGAATGAAATCTTTTATAAATGTGGTCACCCTGTGATACCGCCTCATTTAAAAAATTTCCTGGCCCATAAAATCTAAAAATGTAGGAACCACCAAACTAGAGAAGCAATCTTTCTAAATGGCATTATATTTAATAAGTAGGCAATAATAGCTAGTAGATAATATTTATTGAGTATGCTGCATGGCCGTCACTGTTCTCCATAAGTTACTGCTTTCTTTTGTATTTCTGTTATATCTGGCCCTGCGGATGAGCAGTCAGAAGGAACAGCTCCCAGTTCATCATCCACTGTAGGTTCCATAATGAAAACTGCTGGGCAGCAGCAAGTGTGTGTGAGCCAGGCCACCATGGGAACCTGCAAGGCTGCTGCTCCCTCTGTCATCAGTGCCACGTCCCTGGTGTCCACACCTAACCCCATCTCCGGGAAGGCTACAGTGTCAGGTCAGTTGTATCATAATGATATCATTGCTCTCTCCCTTCTTTGGCTATAATATTTTTGGAAGGTCTTAAACAATATTTTTATAATTTAATCCTCTCCCAAGGATATTTTTTTATTGATTTTAGTGAGAGGTGGGGAGAGAGAGAGAAACATGGATTGGTTGCCTCCTGAACATACCTCAGCCGGGGACAAACCTGCAAACCGGGTGTTTGCCCTCACTGGGAATTAAACCAGCAACCTTTCAGTGCACTGGACAACGCTCAACCATCTGAGCTGCACTGATTATTTTATTGTATTTATTTACTAGAGGCTCGGTGCACAAAATTCATGCAAGAGTAGGCCTTCCTTCCCCTGGCTGCCAGCACCAGCTTCCCTCTGGCACCTGGGACCCGGGCTTCCCTCGCAGACCCGGCTTCATCCGGAAGG
>NW_005364139.1:299100-328472 GCF_000412655.1 Myotis brandtii
AAAGACAGAGAGAAACATTGATGTGAGAGAAACACATCGATTGGTTGCCTCCTGCACAAGCCATGACCAGGGCCTGGGCCAGAGAGGGTCCTGCAACCAATGTACATGCCTTGACTAGAATCGAACCTGGGACCCTTTGGTCCGCAGGCCCATGCTTTATCCACTGAGCCAAACCAGCTAGGACCACACTGATTTTTTTACGTAAATAATTTAATGATTTTTAAATGCCATAATAAAATCTTAGCCATCTGGAGCTTTATTGGGTATTTTAGCTGCTTTCATAGTGTAATTTTGTTACCAAGTACCAATTTTTTAAAAATCAGTTTTAAATGGAACTCATAAAATATCATACATCTCTTTGCTTTTACAAACAAAACATATAAATTAGCTTTGCTGACTCTTTAACATTAGTTATTGTGTTGGGTAGTATTAGGGTGACATGCTTGAGGTCTGACAAGATGAATGATATGTTTTTGACACTGAAGGACGCCAGAAAAGTGTGCCTTTTGCTCTGTTGGGTAACATAGCGCATACATCTGGGAGCCTTATTTCAAATAACTTGCATATGCACAGGTTGCAGGAGTGTGTGGGAGGGGGTTGATGGATGTTTCTCTCTCATCGATGTTTCTGTAATCTCTATCCCTTTCCCTTCCTCTCTCTTTAAAATAAAAAAACAAAACAAAACAAAAAACTTGCTTCAGTTTCCTGATAATAATACCTGCCTCATAAAGTTGAGAGGATTGAATGAGTTAATATATTAATGCATGTCTGGCATGTAGTAACTAATCCTATGTAATAAAACGGTAATATGCAAATAGACTGGTCACGATGATGTGCACTGACCACCAGGGGGGCAGACGTTCAATGCAGGAGCTGCCCCCTGGTGGTCAGTGCGCTCCCACAGGGGGAGCACCACTCAGCCACAAGCTCTGCAGCAGCGCTAAGGATGTCCAACTGCCGGCTTACTTCCGTCAGTCAGAATCCCCCGAGGGCTCCCAGACTGCAAAAGGGTACAGGCCAGGCTGAGAGACCCCCCACGTCCCCCACGTGCACAAATGTCATGCACCTGGCCTCTAGTATATAAATAATTGCTGCTATTATCATTTTCAGTGTCAGCATTGTTGTTAATCCACATTTCCTTATCCACAATTCTAAAATCCAAAAAGCTGTGAAAACCAAAGGTTTGTTTTTTTACTTTCACAACTAATTTTAGGGTGAAATCTAACCTCCATTGATAGGCTATTTATACTACTTAATATGGATATTTGTATTTTGATGAAGAAATATTAATGTATTTTATTGCATCGTGTTGTCCTAGATGCCAGGGGCTGATGTAATTTGCAGCATTGTCTCAGACTTGAGAGAGATCAGTTCTGTTTTTTTCTACAATCTAATCCAGATGCTTTTCTAAAATACTATAAAAATGTCACAGCAACGTCAAACTGTTATAAAAGTTTCTGAACACTCTTAATTTCCATAGTAATATAACAGATTAATGTCTTATTGTAGATTGATAACAGTGTACCAATTGGCACTGATAAACAGAAAAAACTGAGTATCACTTAAACGTGCATGAAAGCACACACACACACCTTAATCCCTTTGGATAAAAGATTGAGGATATTGTTGTTCTTATTATAATCATTGTCATCACTACATTCTGTACATGACTCTAAACCAAGCCCCATGTCTTGTTTGCTTTGGGGTCGTTAGAGGAGACCAGAAGATTAAGGCTGATCGGTTTATCCATGACTTCCACCTCCCAGTTGAAAGTGATCAAGTTCTATCTAGTATAAGGAGCGCTCTGCTTTACTAACTGTCTGGAGGCACGTGTCAGAACCAGAGTAGATACTATAAGAAATGAATGCCCTCCCCTTTTCTGACTAAGTTTTTAAGCATGCAGTAAATGAAGTCTTCCTGCTTTTAAGTTCTAGTTTCATAAGATGCTGTGATGAAACTTTCTGAATAATATTTTCATAACAGAATCAAAGTATTTCCTACTGACCAGTGAGTTTTTAATGACATTTTGTGTGCGTTATAAACTAGTTTGAACAGGTCAGTCACCAGTGGGACTGGAGCAGAGTGGGCAAGGGAAAGAGCACTAGAGATGAAGTCAGGGTGATGGGGCCAAATCTCTAGGGCCTCTGTAGCTCATTCTAAGAACTTTGATTTTTTTCTCCAAGGGAAGCCACTGATGGGTTTTAAGCTAAAGGGTAACATGATCTGCCTTATCTTTTAACAGGATCACTGGCTGCAGCCTTTAGACTAAACTATGGGGCCCAAAGTGGAAGCAGGGAACGGACCAAGAAGTAGGCACTAAGAAAGAAAAGTCAATGATGTACCAGGGAAACCCGGCAACATTAGACTAAAAGGAGTTCCAGAAAGAAAAGAGAAAATAGTGGGAAGGAAATGATCCGAAAAATGAAACAATTTAGCCCAGAATTGAAGGGCACGAACTTCCAGGTTCAAAAGTCACAATGAATGAAAGATGGCTCACGTCAAGGCACAATTTGTTCATGAAATCACAACACCAGGGACAAAGAGAAGATCTTAAGAGCTGTCAAACAAAGAAAAGTTCAGAAATTACATATCATTGGCTTTTCAGTAGCAATGCCGGAAGCTAGAATACAGCCTTTCAAAATTCTAGGGGGAAATTACTTACAGTTAGAATTCTGTAGTCAGCCCAAACAATACTGAGTGTGAGTATTGCCAGTGTATGTCCTATGAACCCTGTCTGAAGACATAACTAAAATACAAGTTTTATCAGAGTGAGGAGTTGTAGACCAAAATAGAGGAAGAAAACAGAATCCAACATGAAGGCAAAGGGGACTCCAGAGTAACGGTGGAGGATATCCCCAGGATGAGAACTTTGCCGCAGGCCTAGAAAGCAACATTCAAATTGGAGCAGATCAGTGAGCTCCAGGAAGGACATCTCTTATAAAACGGAACTGTAAATTATTTAGATTTGACTATGTGGAGAACTGTATTAAAGGATGGTTTGCAGCAATCTTGAAGAAGTCAAGACTTAGATGTTAAAAGAGAATTAAACAAATAAGAAGGAGGAAATTATTAAGCCCAGAAAATAAAATGGAATCATAGTATTGTGGTATTCTTTGCATCGATAGAGAATAATATTTGAGTATTAAGAAAGAAAGGGTATAAGTACCTTAATGTGCTTAAGTCTTAATAGTCAGTATGTAACATTAAAATGTTACATCAAAATGAATCAAGACCTACAATATACACATTCTTTTAAGAAATACTGAAATAAATATTAAAAGAAATGACCAAAAGGGTTAAAAGTGGGTGCTACTGCCCTGGCTGGTTTGGCTCGGTGGATAGAGCATCGGCCTGCAGACTGAAGGGTCCTGGGTTCAATTCCAGTCAAGGCCACATGCCCGGGTTGCAGTCTCGATCCCCAGTGGGAGACGTGTAGCAGGCAGCCGATCAGTGAATCTCTCATCATTGATGTTTCTATCTCTCCTTCCTTCCTCTCTGAAATCAATAAAAAATATATTTTAAAAAAAAGTGGATGCTGCCCTAACTGATTTGGCTCAGTGGATAGAGTGTCGGCCTGCGGACTGAAAGGTCCCAGATTCGATTCCGGTCAAGGGCATGTACCTTGGTTGCGGGCACATCCCAGTAGGAGGTATGCAGGAGGCAGCTGATTGATGTTTCTCTTTCATCGATGTTTCTAACTATCTATCCCTCTTCCTTCCTCTCTGTAAAAAAATCAATTAAAAAATATATATGTATATATATTTTTTAAGTGTATGCTACTGAGGAACAAGACAATGCTAGGGAGGTGGAGCAAAGGATGACTATTTTTAGTTATAAGCATGTTAGCACTTTTTATTTTCAACTGATAAGCATGGAATATTTTAATAAAAAAAATTTAAAAAACATGAAAATAGCCTGGCTGGTGTTGCTCAGTGGTTGAGCGTCAACACATGAACCAGGAGGTCATGGTTCGATTCCTGGTCAGAGCACATGCCTCGGTTGTAGATCGATCCCTTCCTCTCTCTGAAATAAAAATGTATTTTTTTATAAAATGAAAATATCAGGTCATTGTTTTACTCTCCGGTGGCATGTCTCAAGAAGTACTTGTAATGATTGGTTTAACATTCATCTATTGCAAAAAAAGATTTTCTTTTTTTATTTAAGGCTTTCTTCTAGAAAGTACTTAAGGTATTCCTTTCCTTAAAGCAACTGCTTTCCACTCGCTAAAGTATCTTTACCTGCTGATGCTGTGTTTTTTTTTTAATTAAATCTTTATTGTTCAGATTATTACAGTTGTTCCTCTTTTTCCCCCCATAGCTCCCCTCCACCCGGTTCCCACCCCACCCTCTACCCTTACCACTCCCACTGTCCTCATCCATAGGTATTCGATTTTTTTCCAGTCTCTTCCCGCACCCACCACACCCTTTTACCCCCCGAGAATAGTCAGTCCACTCCCTTTCTATGCCCCTGGTTCTATTATATTACCAGTTTATTCTGTTCATCAGATTATTTATTCACTTGATTTTTAGATTCACTTGTTGATAGATGTGTATTTGTTGTTCATAATTTGTATCTTTACCTTTTTCTTCTTCTTCCTCTTCTTAAAGGATACCTTTCAGCATTTCATATAATACTGGTTTGGTGGTGATGAACTCCTTTAGCTTTTCCTTATCTGTGAAGCTCTTTATCTGACCTTCAATTCTGAATGATAGCTTTGCTGGATAAAGTAATCTTGGTTGTAGGTTCTTGCTATTCATCACTTTGAATATTTCTTGCCACTCCCTTCTGGCCTGCAAAGTTTCTGTTGAGAAATCAGCTGACAGTCGTATGGGTACTCCCTTATAGGTAACTGACTTTTTTTCTCTTGCTGCTTTTAAGATTCTCTCTTTGTCTTTTGCTCTTGGCATTTTAATTATGATGTGTCTTGGTGTGGTCCTCTTTGGATTCCTTTTGTTTGGGGTTCTCTGCGCTTCCTGGACTTGTAAGTCTATTTCTTTCACCAGGTAGGGGAAGTTTTCTGTCATTATTTCTTCAAATAGGTTTTCAATATCTTGCTCTCTCTCTTCTTCTGGCACCCCTATAATTCGGATGTTGGTACGCTTGAAGCTGTCCCAGAGGCTCCTTACACTATCTTCGTATTTTCGGATTCTTTTTTCATTTTGCTTTTCCGGTTGGGTGTTTCTCGCTTCTTCGCATTTCAGATCTTTGACTTGATTCTTGCGCTCCTCTGGTCTGCTATTGGGTGTAATATTCTTTATTTCAGACCATGTATGCTTAATTTCTAGTTGTTTCTTTATCATAGCATCGAGGGTCTCATTAGTTTTCGTGAAGCTCTCCAAAAGTTTATTGCAAGCCCTCAAAATTGCGTTTTTTAGCTCTATATCCTCCATTTCTGTCATGTTTTTTTGTCTCCGCATTTTTTATGCTTTCTTGGTGCACCCCCTAGTGGTCTTTGTGCGCAGTCTTGTTCTAGTTGAGCCTTGATTGTTGTAGTTAATACTAGAGGGATTTGACCACCAGGCCGACTGGCTGTGTGAATCAGCTGTGTCTGCCGCGGAAAACTTCTGTCCTCTGGGGAGGTGCTAATCTAGCCTTTGCCTGAGGCGATCCGGCAAATGGCTCTGCGCAGGGCTTGGGCGGGGCGGGCTCAACAGGGCGGGCGGAGGGAGCGGTTATGGTGCCCTCAGTCCCGTTCCCAGAGGCTCTGCTTCTCAGAACCCCAGGAACCGCTGCAAACCTCGGAGAGAAAGCTGCCTTCCAACTGATGCCAGACACTCCCGCTTCTCCCGTTTGGGTCCGAGTCCCCAGCGATTCGCCCGTATCTGGAGCTCAGAGTCTGAGACTCCCCCCTGACCGAAAACGACAACCGCGCTCTCAGCCACCAGCCCGCTTTGCGCGCGCACCTCCGCACCTGAGTATTTTCCACACTGCGCCTCCTCTGAGCCTCGGTGTGCTGTTATTTTTCCTTCTAGTTGAAGAGTCTCTCCTCAGCCAGCCTTCCTGTGGTTCTGGGTGATGTCCGTTCCGTCTTTTAGTTGTATTTTTGAAGTGGTTGTTTGCGGCAGCAGTCTCCGGTGTTTACCTATGCCGCCATCTTGGAGAGACCTCCATAGGTGTATCTCGGTAGTTTCTCCCCGTATGAGTCTGGGTCCCCAGAGACTCTCCTGGAACTGGAGTTCAGAGCAGTCAGGAGCTTGAGACTCTCTCCCGATTGGAAAAGACAACCGTTTCCTCAGTTGCCAGCCCTTGCCGTGTGCGCCTCTGTATCTCTGCACTTCCGCACCTCCTCTGAGTCTCAGTGTGCTTTTCTCTTTCCTTCTAGTTGTAGAATTTCCACTCAGCCAGCCTTCCTATGGTTCTGGATGATGTCCGTTTTGTCTTTTAGTTGTATTTTTGAAGTGGTTGTGCGAGGCAGCAATTTCCGGTGTTTACCTATGCCGCCATCTTGGTTTCTCTGCTGATGCTGTTTTAAGTAATGACATTATAACAGGGGTTTGTGTTGTACCTGTTGTGCTCTCTCACAACAACGCCCTTTGTATTTTACTGGCCCTCTGAATGCCTAGCACAGTTCTGTAGTGGAAATGGGAATGTGGAAACAACCTTTATAGGAAAGTGAGGGAAGATGACCCTTTCTAAAATGCCAAGTTGAGAATCTCTGGTGTTTGACAAATAGAGGCTGCACAGAGATAGGCGCTTGTAAGGGACAGCGGGTAGACAGAGTGAAGTATTAACACAAAGGGATGGTATGAGGGGATGCAGGTCAGTTGGGACCAGATGAAAATGGACTCTGAATGCTTTGAAACTAATTTTGGAAACTTTCTATAGGCAGTCAGGAGTCAGAGAAGATTTTTAATGGCAGAAAAATGGCAGTTATCTAAGTCAAAATACAAATTTTATATCCAGATTTGTACGTATTACAGCTATATACAAAATAAATTGTCATAGAAAACAAGCATGGAAAAGAACTCTCAAAATGTTCAATACTGGTTGTCTCTGTAGTAGAACTTTAGGTGACTTTTTCTTTTCTAGTCTGCTTTTCCAAAAATTTCTATATTTGATTGTGAGGTAAAAATAAATCATTATCATCACACCATTGTTTCATTGTGAAATCTGTCACATCCATGGCCTCATGCTTCCAGCTCTTTGTTTATTGATAGGGTGAGTGTCCTAAGAACTTCCTCTTGTGAGAAAATATAAATGCTCACGAGGGCAGGAACTTCAAGGAAGCATCTGATCTTCAGCTTGGCCCTATCTTCCAACTCATTTTAGGATTGCTAAAGATTCACTCCAGTCAATCCAATCCCCAGCAGGCGGTCCTGACCATCCCCAGCCAGCTCAAACCACTCAGTGTAAATACATCTGGAGGTGTGCAGACTATACTGATGCCCGTGAATAAAGGTAAGTCCTTCAGCAGGGCTGTCCTGTGGTTGTCTCCAGGTCTGTCGTGGGGGAAGTCCATATTCTGTCAGGTGGTGACTGCTCCCCCTTGCACAGCCTGCCTTTGGCTGTCACATGCTCCCTGGCACCTTGAGCTCTAGAGCAGCAGTGGCCAGCCTTTTGGACCTCTCGGCCACCAGTGATCCGTGGACCACTGATGAGCGACCGCTGTTCTAGAGCACCAACTCTAGGACTGACCATAAAACCCAGGTGGCCCGTGGCTTCTAATAGCTGCCCATTTCTAAAGTTGAATAGAGGAGGAGCACTGTAAGCATTTATGAGACTTCATAAATGGATTTTTATTTTCTTAATGACAAACTCCCATTTCCACAGTTGATGGATATGACTCAGTTACCCTAGTACTAATAGTAAACAGCCTGCCTTGTCAAGATCACTATTAAAAAGGACCTTCATTTCAGTTGCACTGTGATTGTCTTGTGCTATTAGTCTAAATTGGGCTCTCATCTGTTAGATCATCCTCATTATACAGTAATTCCTATATTTCTTATATCCTCCCTTGCCCTTTCTTGCCTTTAGTGGTTCAGTCGTTCTCTGCCAACAAATCACCTACCATCATGCCGGTAGCCGCCCCCACTGCAGTTGTCCCCAGCTCTGCTCCAGCAGCTGTTACAAAAGGTATGTAGTTTCTCACAGTATATCTGCCTCAGGTTTTATGCAAGACATTAATGAGTCCCTTGGGTCTACAACCCAAATATTTTTCAGCATCTGTGGATCAGCTACCTCAAAAATGCTTACTGTTTACATATAGACTTGACATTGAGGGAAGCATAGAGATGTAGCATCATTTCTGCCCTTCAAGAACGTGTAATCATGTTGAAGAGAGTTGACTGAGATAGATAGTAAGTAATGAGTGATAAATGCAGGATAAGTGGATTCTGGAATATTTCAGTCTAGGACAGGGGTGGGCAACCTTTTTGTGAGTGCGTGCCAAAACCAGCAAAATCTCTGACTCAAAATTCTTCTGCGTGCCAACCCTAATTTTTTGAGAACATGTTACGCCTACTTGATATCTCTTAAGGTGTACATATGTGAAGAACCTTGAAGAAATAATAAAATTCATTCGAGCAACAAAAACACAGTATATGATGATGAAAAATACATTTATTTTTTAATGTATACATGTTCACTGATAGTCCGACAGAAAACTTTATGACTCAGTTTGATATTATCAGTGGGACTTTTGCTGCTGCATCACTGATGACAGAGATTTTACATCAGATTTATATTTCGTGACCTTCAGAGATATGCACGAGCTACTACTTTCATCCGTCAGGCTACTCCTATTACGAGACTTAACAAAATTCATCACTGAGAACAAAGATTCGCAAGCATATGTGGATGAAACCAAAACACTGGTCAAATCTAGGAAGGCAGGGAGAGTTAAGGCAGAGGCATAGAAATTGCTCTTCCCCTCTCTCGTCAATCCATGTCTATGGTCTTTAAGATAACTTGTTACTGCTGACTGTAAAATTATTTATTTATCTAAGATGCACCTACACTGAATTTATCTGAAAAATAAAAAAGTCGATATTAAGAAAAAAATTGTAAATGGGAGATAAGAGAGGGTTTCGCGTGCCAGCAAAAGTTACTGGTGTGCCATGTTTGGCACGCATGCCAGGGGTTGCCCACCCCTGGTCTAGGATGTCTGATCAGGGTTGGTGGGTGTGGAGGGGGATAGGACTTTGTATGGACATGGATTGTCACCTGGATTTTAAAAGAGTGAAGCCTTTGTAGCTGTGGAGTCAGGAGCATGCCGGACTAAGGAGACAGTAGAGACAGACCCACGAGACCCAAGCTAACAGTTCTCCCCTTGTCTGCTGACTGTGATGACAGGCGCCATCTCAGGCCCCCGCCGTGTCCTTACCACAGCTGCTGCAGCACTTCCCTCACTGGGTTTCCACGAAGGGCTTTTGTTTCTGCCTGCACGTGTCCTTCCATCATTGCACCCTAACAGCTCTCTCTTTGTTGCTCTTCCCTTGTAGTGAAGACTGAACCAGAAACTCCTGGGCCAAGCTGCCTCACTCAGGAGGGTCAGACAGCAGTGAAAACAGAAGAGAGTTCTGAGCTGGGGAACTATGCTATTAAGTAATTATTTCCGTCCTTGCTAAGGGAGTTGTGCTCTGGATGTTTTTCTGAAACATTTAAAAAACCATGCCTGGAACAGTTGAGTGTGTGTAGAGTTGTGGGTGTGTATTATTAAGCCCCTTGCCGGGTGGAGACCTGCCCATGTGGTGATCAAGTATTGATGCACAGCTCCCGAGTCTCCATTTTACACATTGATGGGCCTGAGGCATCTCCTTACCTGTTGTCTCCGGAGCCTCAGGTGGAATTACAGACCTCCCTCCAGCGAGCTTGCCAGCATGTATATACTTTGCACATGATGTAATTACTCAGGTGTGTACACATTTTTTGTCCAAGTACCCACGTACCTGCCTAAACAGCTGCCTTTCATGGGCCATACACACTCGTTGCTTCTAAAAACACTTCATGCCCTGGCCGCTGTTGGTCAGTGGTTGGAGCATCAGCCCATGCACCAAAGAGTCGATTCTGTGTCAAGGGCACGTACCTGGGTTTGGCAGGTTTGGTCCCTGGCCCTGGTTAGGGCATGTGTGGGAAGAGGCAACCAATCGATGTGTCTCTCACATCGATGTTTCTCTTCCCTCCCCCCCCCCCCTAAAAAATCAATGAAAAAAATATCCTCAGGTGAGGATTAACAAACAAACCAAAAAAAACTTCATATGATTTTCCAGTTTCCAAATTGGTGACCATCTCTGACCACATACTTTGATGTATCTCAGGCTACTGGGGACAGTAGAAAATTAGCCGTTTTCACACAATAGTAAACAGCTTGTGAACTGGAATAACACTAAGATAGGCATTTTTATTACAGGATTTTCTGCTCTAATGGCAGTCACCATGCAAAAAGGTTCTGTGGCTATTTACAAATATAAGTAAAATAATGTCTACTATTTGCATAATTTGCCATTCCTGGGGTCTCATTTGTTTATTTAATTTGATGTTTTCTTTGTAAGCATAGAATGATCTCCTTTTATAAAGAAGGGTGTGTATGGAAGGAAAGACTGCCTGTATAATTAGTTTAAGTTTTAACTCCCTCAGAAAGGGGGAATAAGTATATAAATTTATGTGTATATATGGCTAGAAACTGTTATAAGCATTTACAACCTCAATTTTCTTTTCTCCTTCTCAGGATAGACCATTTAGAGACTATCCAGCAACTCTTAACGGCAGTAGTAAAGAAGATCCCATTAATCACTGCAAAAAGTAAGACACTTATACTAAATATATGGGTGCATTTTTTAAAAGCTGTGAACTACTTGGAATATTGAGTCAACTTAATCACTTGTGCTATAATTCATACTGCAGTGGTTATCTTAGAGGTTTGGCTACAGCTATAGCTCATTTACAGAGTTTTAGAATTCATCGTATCTTGGACAACTAGTTAGTCTTTTACTCTCTTTAGTGTTTGACCTGCAAGAGGAATTTTTCACATTTTTTGTATATAAATCATTAATGTGTTATGTATATCATTAAAGCTGCATTCGTTTTTAATATTTATTTATAAGGAAAGAAATTAACATTTGCCTACAGTTTGCCAGACTCTGCAGGCTCATTGCATTTACTGTCTTATTTAATCAGTCTCTTGTGGGATGTCATCTCTGTTTACAGATGAGAAAATCAAGGATAGTAAAATTAAGTAACTGCAGAAGGTCACTAGCTGTGGGTGGTGAAGTAGGCTACAGCCCCAGTTCTGTTTGACTCCAAGGCCTCTCATCCTCCCTCCTCCACTCACTGTCGCTCGCTGCGAAATGCATGATTGTCTGCCCTGTTGCTGCCGTTGTTGGCCAGACTGAAGCTGGCTTCTCAGCACAGGTGTTCTGACAGTAGCAGCCTCTTCTGAGGGCAGGCTGCCTGTGATATTGGGCAAGATCACCCTGAACACTTAGAGGGAAGGGATGGAGCACATGATCGTACTATATTCATGCAAGTATGAGAATGGTAGGCCGAGTACAGACTGCCCTGCTCATTTTACTCCCAACGGTAATAACAAAGGAAGTATCTTTTTTCCTTGGTTGAAGTTTAAGGGGTCATTTTGAGGCAGTTCAAAGAATACTTTCAATAACATGTTCCTAGCCCAGCAGAAAAAATCACTCAAAAATCTTTTTTTTTAAATTTAGGTACAAATGCCTCAGGGTATTAGAGCTGGAAGGCAGTTCAGAACCGTCTTTCCCAGCAGTCTTGTCCTCCAGATGAGAAAACTAGAGCCCAGAGAGTTGACGTCAGGTCCCCCGCCCACGAAGTTAAGGGCACGGCCAGAGCCAGGTCTCAGGTCGTCTGGCTCCTGGAGGAGTTTTATTTCCACTTATTTTAATAGCTTCAGCCAGTGGATTACCTTTCTCTACCAAAGAAGGGTGCTGTTTTGAGTGCGCACAAATGAGATGCCTTCTCTTAAGGAGAAGCATCTGAACTTGCCCGGTAAGGAACATACTTCAATGAGGAAGTCTAAAGAAACTTTGGGACATGCTTCCAACAAATAAGGCTTGAATTAAATCATGGTTTTATTCAGAGTTTGCTGGATCTGTGCCTTCTAGGTGAAGATGCCAGCTGTTTTTCTGCCAAGTCTGTGCAGCAGTATTATGGCTGGAACATCGGAAAGAGGAGAGCCGCTGAGGTAACCCATGTCTACCGTGTGCATTCTGGCCGCTTCCATAAGCCTTGTCTTATGGACCAGTGATAAAATGTGAAGCATATTTTGTTAATATTTGGTGATAGAATCTTTTCCTCAGTTACATATCTCGTTCTTCAAGACTTGTAGCTAGCCTTTGAAAGGTCCATTTTCTTTTTTTTGCATTGGTAAACACTTTTACAAAATTCTTTAATGAATTTCAGTATATTAATATTCAATCAAGTGTTTATTGAGTACCTCCAGTGCGGCAGCTACTATGCCAGACAGTGGGGTTATGAGGAAACAGGGTGTACAAAGGCATGCTTGGGAGCTATGAGAAGGTCATTGGGTTTGGGGGAGGTTGGAGGAGAGGACGTGGGAGATAATAGGTTGAGACCAGGTGAGACGCCTTGTAGGCCAACTTACACTGAGGAGAGCCATTTTATTTTATAAGCACTAGGTAAAAGTTCTTTCCCCCTTTTTTTAAATTGAGGATTAACACAATCAGATTGTTTTCTTTAGAAAAAAATGATTCTAACAAGTTAGCAGGGTGATTTAGAATTGGGTGATTTGTTTGAACACTACTAAGTTGAAGAATTTGGTTATGATTCAAAAAAAAAATTTTTTAAGTGGCAAAGAGCAATGACAATGCGAAAGGTCTTACAAGAAATACTGGAGAAGAACCCAAGATTTCACCACCTGACGCCCCTGAAAACCAAGCACATTGCTCACTGGTGTCGCTGCCATGGCTACACCCCACCTGATCCCGAGAGCCTGAGGAGCGACGGGGACTCCATTGAGGACGTGCTGACGCAGATCGACAGTGAGCCAGGTCAGCCTTCAGGGGAGCAGCCTGAGGCCTGTCCTCTTGGCACACACTCATCTCTTCCAACCCCTGCAGTTTACTCAGGACTCCACGAGCTACCGTGGAGAACAGGAGCCTTTGCTCACTTCTGACCCTGTGATCCCGCCCTCCCCTAACACAGCCCCTATAGAACTATTTAGGCCCAAGTGCCGTGTCCCACCAGCAGTGTTGTCCCAGGTCATACAATAGGCACGCACTGTGTGTTCAGGAGTCTCCTCCTCAGCACCACTTCTTCTTGGAAGACTGTGCTAATCCACCTCCTTTCCTCCAGGCAGAAGTGACTTCTTCCTTTGTGACCTTATAACCCTCCTAGACGGATCCAATCTCCCTGAATCTGGGGACACTGCCTTATCTGTCACTTCATCTGCAGACTTGGCTAGGAAATGTACTACCCAGCGTTGGGGGGACGCACAGACGTAAACAACTAACAATGTTGCAGATAAAATGAATTGTTTTATGATAAAAACATATGCAGCTGTGTTGTTGTGGGGGTGAGGGATCAGTGCCTAAAAGACATATTGGGAGAATATTTTGAGTTTCACCTTAAAGAGTAAGAAAGGTTGCCTGACTGGTGTGGCTCAGCGGTTGAATGTCAACCTATGAACCAGGAGGTCACAGTTCATTCCCGGTCAGGGCACATGCCTGATCCCCAGTGGGGGGCATGCAGGAGGCAGCCAATCAATGATTCTCTTTCATCGTTGATGTTTCTATCTCTCTCTCCTTCTCTGAAAGCAATAAAAAATATATATATTTTTTAAAAAGAATAGGAAGGGTTGTTTTCTCCTCCAAACCCCATTTCTGTAGAAAAACAGAAGTTCTGTCTCCCCGTCTGAGGAAACCTGGAGCACAGGGAGGGTAGGTGGGGGTCCTTTAAGACTTAGTGCAAGTCTCATTTCCTCCACAGAGCTTTCCCAAGACCCCAATGCCGGACGACCTCTCCCTGCCCTGATCTCCAGCAGCGCTCAATACAGAGCCTGGGGGGTTTGTCATATTTATGCAGCTAAGCTCTGGAGAGCAGAGACCACGTTGGTTACTTCTGTGCTTTACTGGTAGTAAATCTAAGGCATGATGCTCCCCATATAATGGGATCCCCGTTAATATGACTGATTAATTGTGGGCGCCCAGTCAGTAAAGCAGAAGTAGCCAGGAGCAAGGTGCTCCTCCTCCATCCCGTGGCTGGTCTGACTCGCTCGTCCATAGAGTGAGGGGGTGCACTAGACCAGCGGTTGCCAACCTTTCGACCTCACGGACTACCTGAGGTCCACGGACCACCGGTTGGCGACTGCTGCACTGGAACATGCCTAGAGCCCCTGCCGGCTTGAAGTTCTAATGCTCTTTGTTAGGTTTTGTGTAAATCAGCTTATGAAAGACTGGGTGTGAGCTGTACCTAAAATGATAGCAGTACTTCTCTCTGAGCAGTGAGAACATGGGTGATTTTCATTTTCTTCACTGCACATTTCTAAATTTTCCACATTTAAAAATATGAAAAAAATTAGTCATTAATATTTGAGGGATGGGGAGATGGTCTAGTTTTGGGTGGTATGAGTCAGAATTATGTACTGGCTGTGTTGTCTCAGGTGGCAGTGATATCAACATACACCTAGCAGGGTGCCTTCTGCTTGTCTACCTCATGAGTTACTAGTTCTCATAATTACAGAGCCATCGCATTTTAGGGCCAGACGCTCAGTTCCCTTGATACTTACTCCTCTTCTCTGGGTCTCAGGCCCTTGGTCTTACCCAGGTGGCAAGTCCTTTTCTTTGGTCACCACAGCTGTTCTGAGACTGATCACCTCTCCTTTAGAGTGCCCGTCGTCATTCTCCTCTGCTGACAACCTGTGCCGGAAGCTGGAGGACCTCCAGCAGTTTCAGAAGAGAGAGCCGGAGAACGAGGAGGAGGTGGACGTCCTCAACCTCTCAGAGCCATTGCAGATAAATGTCAAAAAAGAGCAGGAGGAGAAGCAGGAAGAAATGAAATTCTACCTGCCACCAACACCAGGGGCTGAGTTTATTGGCGACATCACACAGAAGGTAGGGGCTGCGGCTTGTGGTGACGCTAGATCACAAACCAGGTGCGAGATGCTCGGACATTCACCTGATAAACTCGGGCTGTGTTTCCCTTGGGCAACACAGAAGTTAATTACACGTGAAAAGGGTGCTTGCTGAGCGTGGAATTAAAGCAAAGGCAGTAGATTTTGTTATTTTCCATCTCCTTTTTTCTCATTTGCCTCAGTAGAAACACCTTTCTCTCGTGAGGCAGGCATATCATAATCTTTCCAAGTCAGACTTCAGAGGGTGAGCTTCCCCTTGCATTTCCATAGCCCCCGGTGCCCTGTCTGTGGTGCAGATGCACCTGATAGCACAGGAGAGCAGTTGTCCCCTTTGAGAGAGCTCAGCAGCTGTCCAGCATTTGCACCTACAGTTACTCAGGACCCACAGTGAAAGGCAGTGTGTGTCACTTGCAGGAGGAAGTGAAAAACGCAGCCAGGCACTATTTCCAAGTATATCTGCACCACCTTTTGCAAACAGCGCCTTAGTCTGAGTCCAGACTTTCCAGTGTTTTGATCCCACTATCAGGATTCATGGCAAATCCTGATCATGGTCTCCCATGAAGAGGATGTGGGGGTAACTGTGTGATTATAATAGCATTTTTAACCATCACTTAGAATCATGAGAAATAGGATATCTTTTCCAGCTGGACATCTCCTTGGGTATCAGAGAAATGTGCTTTGTTTAAAGAGGCTGTTCTCATGTGCAAATTGGAGCTAATGCTTCCTTTGGCTCTTCCAGATTGGGATCACCCTGCAGCCCGTGGCGCTTCACAGGAACGTGTATGCGTCGGTGGTGGAGGACATGATTTTAAAGGTGGGTGCCTGCTGGCAGCAGAGGGCCAGCCAGGTGGGGCAGGCTGGATGGGTGGCAAGCTGTTTAGGGTAAGGGACAAGGACAGACAGAACAGAGATGACAAGGTTTTCTTTTGTGTTTTGTTGTTGTTAATCCTCACCCGAGGATATTTTTCCATTGGTTTTTAGAGAGAGTGGAAGGGATGGGGAGAGACAGAAAAAGAAACACTGATGTGAGACACACATCGATTGGTTGCCTCCCATATGCACCCTGGCCTGGGGCTGGGGATCGAGCCTGCCACTGAGGTACGAGGTACATGCCGGTGACTGGAATCAAACCTGGGACCCTTTAATCTATAGGCCAACTGAGCCAAACCAGCGAGGCCCACAAGTTTTAAGATTTCTCACCGTGTTCAGGCTTAAAGTTTTCTCTTTTTTGTCTTCAGACTTTTAAGTGAAGTGAAGTATGGTTCTTCTAAGTATAAACGCATCTCCAATAAGAGTTGCTTTCCTGACGTCACTGTGATATTTTTAGTGTTACTTCAAGTGCTTTTTAAGGAGTTGGAGGTGAGAGTCGGTGCTCTCTCTGCTTCAGGAGGTGACAAAGGCAGTGCCTTGGGTTTCCTGCACAGATCACAACACAGCAGAGAAGTAGCCCCACTCTCCAGCCCAGCCTGAGTTCAGCTGTTCCTTTCCTGATGTCCTTCCCGCAGCAGAGGGTGCCAAGTAACCCTCCCCTTGTTTCCTTTAAAAACAACTTCTGATTGAGAATCACCCCATTCCACTTGGAGTCGTGGCTTCTGTCATTGTGGCCTACTCTGTGTGGTCTGTTATTCCCACTTTTAATTTTTCCTTGAGGACTTCTGACCCTTAGGCACAGTTGTTTCCAAGGCGTAGGGTACGGGCTGGGGTCAGATCTAGCCCTTCTTGCCTGAGAGCAGGTGGCCGTTGCGAGAGTAACAGCGTGTTCTGTTGCAGGCTACAGAGCAGCTGGTGAGTGACATCCTGAGGCAGGCGTTGGCGGTCGGATACCAGGCAGCATCCCACAACAGGTACCGTTCTCTCTGCAGTCCATGGTGTCGGGCCTGCAGATACTTCCTGACAGTTCAGTTGCTCATTAAGATGTTTTATACTTAAGTCAGTCCAGGAGGAGATGGAGGTGTCTGTGCCTGGAACATTCTCAGAGGCAGACAGACCCCAGGTTCTAGTTGGTTATTCTGAGAAAACCTGTTGGTGGTGGAAGCTCAGATTTGCCCAGAGTCTGCATCTGCCCAGTCACGGCTCTGTGGATACCGTTCAGTAGGGCTCTGCTATGCTCCGGGGTTGGACAGTTACCAGCTCTTTGCAATTAAAGATAGTAACAGTGTCCATTACATGTCAGACGTTGGGGCCAGGCCTCCATATATTACCTGATTTTTTTTTCATTGCAAAGCCCATAGCCCCCTTTTGGAAATTGGGAAACCTGGCTTTGTAAGGTAATCTTCCCTGGCTTTACCAACACATCCATGATGAACCTAGAGGCAGACCCAGAGCTCCCTGGCTGCGAAGCCCACTCACAGCTCCCCACTAGCTTGCTGCCGCTCTCATTATCATTGATTGGGACACTGAGTTTTGTTCTTTTCCTGGGCCCTGACAGAATGGTAGCCAGGCCCTTGTTCCACATCCTGGCATTCCTTTCAGAGGAAACAAATATTTTATCTCATTGTGATAAAGTTGTAAGAGTGACTGCGGACAGACGTAGAGGCCTGTCAGAGGACGAGGTCAGACTTCACAGGAATGTGGCATCGGGCACAGAGGCGTCTGGTGATCCGCTTCCTGTCCACTTGAAGTCCAGGAGCGGGCTGAGTGCCTTCTGGGCCCCTGCCCGCCCCCTGGCCTGATTGTGGAGATGGGGGGACTGGTGCTTTTGATGAGAACATTTGACATCACACGTGGCCTGGCAGGACTCCATCTACCATCTTCCCAGGAGACAGGCACTGAGGCCCAGAGCCCTGAGTACTTTGACCCAGCTCTCAGTCTGCGAAGACTGAGCCACAGAATACCATTGTTCTACGCTGCACGTGGCGTCCTTTTTCTCAGTCCTCAGCATCTTTTTCTTAATCATTCAACCAGCTTTTTGAAGTCCATGTCATACCTGTGGCTGGGAAGTCAGATTTGAGCCCTAAATATGGCTGAATAAAGTGGGTAGGCCAAGTCTTCACCAAAGTTTAAAAAAAATTAATAGGAAAGAAGAGAGAGAATGCCCCCGGCCACTCCCCAAGTGGCCCTAAACCTGTGGTCGGCAAACTGCGGTTCGCGAGCCACATGCGGCTCTTTGGCCCCTTGAGTGTGGCTCTTCCTAAGCCTTAGGAGTACCCTAATTAAGTTAATAACAATGTACCTACCTATATAGTTTAAGTTTAAAAAATTTGGCTCTCAAAAGAAATTTCAGTCGTTGTACTGTTGATATTTGGCTCTGTTGACTAATGAGTTTGCCGACCACTGCCCTAAGCCATGCCTTGTCACTTACCATTACCCCCCACCAGGGCCTGTGCAGGAGATGGCCCTTTAGATAAACTAGTAGATACTTGAGAGAATTGCACCTAACTGCCTTTGTTTTTTGGACCAGGATTCCCAAAGAAATTACAGTGACTAACATTCACCAGGCCATTTGCAACATTCCTTTTCTGGACTTCCTCACAAACAAACACATGGGGATACTGAATGAAGATCAGTGAGTGGAATGAAGACACCCCTAGAAAAGCAGGATCTGTAGCTGCAGCCGAAGCTTTGCACTGTGATGACTCTTCTGTTTGGGGAAGGAGGTGTCTGTGCCTCAGAATATCATGGTTAACGCACCGTTCCCTCCACCTAGTTCAGTGAATCACCAGAGTGTTCAGTCCCAGGTCAGATCCCTTTAGGACACAGGCTTCCTGGTTCTGGGGTGAAGCTGTGGGTGCATGCTGTCAGCTTGCATCTGTCCACTCTCTGTAAAGCTCACTAGAGGGTCCAGAGCTGGGCCAGGCCTGTGTATCGGGTCCTTCTCCCCTTGGGGCGTCCTCAAGGGGGAACCTTGGCCTGACTCTCCCTCCAGGAGGAGAACATGAGTCTGGCAGGCTAGAGATTTCGCCCATTCTGTGGGTGGGTTATAGGCAGCCCAACGGCTAACATGAAGGACTAGGCTCAGCACTCAGCGGGTGGCCACGGTGTGGAGAATTGGCACTCGGCCCACAGGCATCGGTGACAGGATGCGGTAATGCTGTGCGGAAAACAAAGTCCCGGAGGTTGCAGCCTGAGCAGAAGTCTTACTTTATGGAGCACGGGAGCATCACTACAGCCAGTCTCAGAGAGGAGGGATGGACAAGTCACAGGCAAGGAACAGATACATTCCAGCATTGGTCTGGAAAGGTTCGAGTACAACCAGGAGCTCTTAATATGTTCATAATAGACAATGCCCACAAATGCCGGCTCCTGGCAGTCTCGCACAGCTTCGTGTGTGTGCCAGGCAGCGAGCTGGTGCCACAGTGCTCGGGTCAACCAGGCCACACCAGGCTGAACGGCCAGCGGGAGCAGCTCCTGCGACAGCCCCGCCAGGACTGTCTGTCCTGTCGGTGGATTCCATTTTCTCTTCTCAGTCAGGTTTTTTTGCAAGAAGGAAAGTGTTTCAAAGAAAAACTTGTGAGTGCCTTAAAGGTGGAGAAATGACTGCTGAAGCCAAAAGACAGGGGTACCTGCTCAGCAGTGAGAATAGACGGTCCATGAGCAGGTGGGAGGGAGAAGTGAGGAGGAAGGTAGCCCTGTACCTGGATGACGTCCAGTTCTACTGAAGGTCCGCTACCCAGGCCTCCTAACAGTCTGGGGAAGTAATGAGTTTATTCCCAGTCAGGAAGCTGCCGAAGACAATTTCAAACCTGTGAGTCGGAGTCAGAGGAACTTATCTAGGCAACATAACTCGTGTTTTCATGAGTCCTGCAGATGTTTGTCAGGAAAAGAAGGTGGGGAGGTGACACCATGAGAAATCTACCCACTTTTATTCATCTGAGGATTGCAGATGCAGGAGGAGGTCTGTTCAGTAAGGCAAGGGTGCCCCTGGCTTAGTGGTAAAATAGGTAGTAAAGGCTCAGCTAGTCACACACGGATAGGGTGTGGGCAAGTGCGTGGGTTCATTCAGCAGTGGAATGTGACAGCCACGGGACAGAGTTTCATCCCAGTGAGAACAGACGGACTACAGGGATGAAAGCCTAAAGAAATTACCTTTTTGAAAAAGAAATATTAAATGACTCAGCCCCCCATATGTCTGTATTTGTATCATAATGTGTAATATAATTGTGTAACAGAAATACCTACAATAAATCTTTTAGTATTTGTGATGGGTTTTCTGAATTTGAATCACTACACTTTGGTCGATATTGAGTTAGAAAGAGCCAGGATGGGGCAAAGATACAGGTATTTGTGTTAAATTCTCCCTCTTCTTTCAAAAAAAGAACATGAGGCTATCTGTGCAAGGAAAAGGATAACAGCTACGTGTCTGAAAAAATTTTGGAAGATCCATGTTGACACTGGACATACTGATTTCTGACAGCTCGAGGCAAAGGAAAGCTGCTGAGCTGAGCTCGGAGCCTCCTCACAGCCATCGTGGAGAGGGACCAGCTCTGCCTGACACGCGCGGGCGTGGCTGGCAGGAGAGAACTGTCTGTACTGAGGTCTTGAAGTTACTCCTGAGACAGTCCTGCATGGCCATCTGCTATCATGATGGCTAAAAACTACAGAAATGCAGAAACATTTCAGAATGACGGCTCTGTGTCCACCCTTCCTGAGAACCAAAGGCTGGAAAGCCCTTCCTTCACAGGGAGGGGCTTTGTGACATCCAAGTGTAGAGCTTTCTTGGGACCAGACCTCACTGGTGCCGACCTTCAGGGAGCTGAGTGCCTGGAGGAAGGAGAACGGGGCACTGCTCGGCTCCCTTCCTGCGTGTTATCTCAGCCAGAGACCCACACAGCGGCACCATGCTGAGGACCCTCTTGGTGGTGGAGGATGGTGTGGGCGGGCTGCAGGGCCCAGGTTTCCTCAGAAGCTGCTCTCGTAGTTTAGCCTAAAGTCCTGGCGTTACTAAATTTACAGGTGCGGAAAGATTAGTATTTGAGGCGGGTTTCTGAGTTCGAAGCACCACAGAGCAGGACTTGCTCTGAATGACCAGCTGAAAGGACCGCGGGGCTTCCCTCTGCGGGGCCTCTGGGCCGCCTCCAGCTGGTGGAGGCGCTGCCGGCAGGGGTTAACCTTGCTTACGGAATCAGGAATATTGAACTCTTCCTTTTGGCTTATGTTAGCTAACAGATCGAACTGTCTTTTATTTTTAAAAACTTTTCTCTTTACAGAATTAATACAAAAGTGCTTATTATATAGAAACTTTAGTAAATATGAGTAAAAAATTTAATTACCCGTAAATCTGCATCTTAAGGATATCTACCATTAATATTCCAATGCATTTGTCACTGTATATTATATATGTGATTTGGGACCACATGTTTGAAACTGTTGTCTCAATTGCCTTTTTTTTTTAACTTTTTTTAAAGTACATTTGTATTGATTTCAGAGAGGGAGAAAAACATTAATGATGAGAATCGTTGCTCACCCGCCTCTTGCATGCCCCCTACTGCGGGCTGAGCCTGCAACCTGGGCATGTGCCCTGACTGGGAATTGAACCCTAACCTGGAGACACTCAACCACTAAGCCACACCAGCCGGGTCCGTGGCTTCTTAAGTCCACTCCAGTAACAACGTTAGGCCTTACTAAGACCTAGAGCCAGTGAGAGGAAGTTTCTTCGAACCCAGATGTCCTTTTAATTAATGAAGTCTGGTTAGGAAGGTTGTCAGGTTGGGGTGTTTGAAAAGCCCTGTTCTAGTGCAATTCAAAAAGGTCTTTGGGCATGCAAGTATGCCAGCAAGAGGCAGGCTCGGGGAGGGAAGGCACCGCCAGGTGTGCCGTGTGAACGGCAGGTCTGAGTGGGAGGGACTGTGTCAGCATCGGGGGAGATGGAGCAAAGCTGCACATGAGAATAGAGCTGGCTCCCTGAGAAAGGGGTAGGAAAGAATTATTACAAAGCTGTACTCTGCTTACTGTCCTAAGCACCCTGCACACACACCCAGACTCTTAGCCAGGTCGGGGGGTTCGCCTCATTTTGCAGACGAGGAAACGGAAGCTTAAACTGCTCACAGCTAGCGAATGGAGGTCAAGATCTGAGCCCAAGACTAGCTTCAAGGACAGTTGTTTACCTAGGCTCCTGGGAGGGGGGCTCGTGGGGGAGCTAAGTGGCGGGCGGTTGGTGGGTTTTGTGAGAGGCCACATGCAACGCCGGTGTGGACTGCAGCCAAGCGAGGGTTCTCGGGCTCAGTGAGCCTCCAGGTATCTGCTGCAGCCGGGAGACATTCAAGTGCTTATTATCAAGAGGAGGATGAAGGAAATTGTAGGAGAAGGTGCTCGTTTATAATTAAAGAAATAAACAAAAAATTGAAATTGTATATTTTTGCGTTTTAGTAAAATCTGAAACTGTCTCATTAATCTGTTCATTTCCCACAGAATGCCCTGCAGCAGTCTCTTTTAGCAACATCTAACATGCAAACCAATGAAGTCTGAAATAATAGAACCCTTAGTGTCAGCATATGGTTTTGGTTTTGCCTTTAAAATGATTCTCGGAGCATTTCCTTTGCTGGAATGAGGGGAAGGGCTATCCTACCAGAGCCAGCACCTCTGAGGGGTCACTCCCTTTGCAGCCTGAGCTAAAACACAGCCCCACCTCCACTCTGAAGGGCTTCTAAGACCCAAATGTCACCTCTTGTGGCTGAAATAAGTGCTCCAGACTAGAGTCCCCCTCGGGCTGGAGAGAGAAAAGTCCAAAGGGAATCCTTGTTGCTCCTTACACCAAATTGACCTACGCTGTGCCTCCATCTTAAAGATGGGACATAAACGCCTTCAAGGGTTTGAAGGGCTGCTGTGCAAAGAGAGGACCAGGCTTGTTCCCCACAGACGCACTGGCTGGAATTTTAAAGGAAAGAGTTTTCCAAAGACAAAATGAGCTGCCTCCTCAACAGGCAGTGAGCTCCCTGTCACTGTAGCAGGGTAGGCTTGAGAATAAAGGCTGGTGTAGATGACATTTTAGGACTTTCAGGGAATGAAGCTAATACTGCAGTCTTCTTTTAAAAAAGAAAAGAAAAAAAAGCTCCCGGTCGGTGTGGTTCAGTGATTGAGCATCTACCTAGGAACCAGGAGGTCAATTCCCAGTCAGGGCACATGCCCGAGTAGCGGGCTCCATCCCCAGTAGGGGGCATGCAGGAGGCAGCCAATCAATGATGCTCATCATTAATGTAACTCCCTCCCTCTCTCTGAAATCAATACAAATATATATCTTTAAAATAACATTAAATTAGAATTTTTTTTAAAAGCTCCCAACCATGGCTGTGTAGCTCACTTGGTTAGAGCATCATCCCAATACGCCAAGGTAGTAAGTTCTATCCCTAGTCAGGGCACATACAAGAAATAGCCAGTGAACGCATGAATGGGGTAGAACAGCAAAGCGATATTTCTCCCTTCCTCTCTCTAAAATCAGTAAATAAAATTTGAAAATTACAAAAGAAAGCTCTTAATTCTTAGCCAGTGTGGATGGTAGTTCCCTTCTAGTTATCAGTACGTTAAGGGGGAAACTGGAAGTAGTAAGAAAATGTGGGGCTCAGAAACCTTCCACAAGGTAAATGGCATCCATTCATTCAATACTTCAAGCACGCACCCCGAGAAATTCATTGTTAAAAATGTAAGGGTCACCCAAGCCGGTTTGGCTCAATGGATAAGAGTGTCGGCCTGCGGACTAAAGAGTCCCAGGTTCAATTCCAGTCAAGGGCACATGCCTGGGTTGTGGGCTCAGTCCTCAGTAGGGGGTGTGCAGGAGGAAGCCAATCAATGTTCTCTCTCATCATTGATGTTTCTATCTCTCCCTCTCCCTTCCTCTCTGAAATCAATAATAAACAGAAAAAAAGAAAAAAACAGCAGGGTCATCTTGGCCATAAAGAAACTATGTCTTTAAAATTGAAACCCTGTGATTGATATTCTGTTTTGGGTTTTTTTTGGCAACTTCTTGCTGGTAATTATGGATCACATGCAGGTGATAACCTAAGGTTTCTTCTACAGCTTGAACATGTGGGACCATTTGTAGGAACAGCCAAGAACGTTGCCTTGGTTACCGCAGGCTGTAAGTTACCATGCAGCCAGGAAAACAGCAGGCATGACTGGCTCTTTCAGGGGCCTGCTGTCCACATGCCTCAGCACCCCTGGGCCAGTTCAGCTCACAACAGAATTCATCCTCGAGTTCTTCCGGTTTAAAAATAAGGGTGGTCCAAATGGGCAATTAAAAGATCGGGAGCCTTTGCACGCTTCCCGAGGATGGCTGAGGTCCAGAGTTGGGCTGAGTGGTGCCATGTCCTTCTGCGCCAGGCCTGCAGCCCGGTGGCAGCTGGGGCGAGTGCACCCCAGGGTGAGAAGGGAGGAGCCGTCCCCTCTGACAGCAGGGGACTGTCGGTCCCAGATCTCACCCGTTTCCAGCCCGCTGGCTCTCTGCTCGGTGGGAGTCACACGTTGAGGATCCGGGGAGCCGGAGCCTGGAAGATGGCTGAGGCATTAGGAGTGAACGTCTTCCTCACCTCAGGGACCTGAAACACGAGACGTGGCACAGATCAGTGGGCCTCTCCCTCCACTTCCCCTCCCTCAGCTCCGGAAACAGTTCCTCCTCTCGGCCCCCCTTTGTCCTCTGCGAGTTGAAGCTACTAACCTGAAGGGTCTTTGGGGGAACCTCCACAGTGGGCAGGGTCACTGCATAGTAGGTCAGATATGGCACATGACCTTCCATCCTGCTCCCTGAAGCCGCCTCCGGGTGGAATTGGGAGCTGAACAGTCCCCACCTCCCTTCCATCTCCACGAGAATGCCTGTCACTACTGCTTGGCGGTCAAAGGTAAGACTGGGACTTAGGCGGGAAAGACACCTGCTCACCAGAGAAGCCAGCACTGGGGACACCACCTGGCCAGTGCAAAGGACCTTGGGTTTCTGTTTAGTCACTGCTGCCCCAGCCATAATGCCATTTACACCCTGCAATCTGACCCCTAGTCCCTAATCTGAGGGTGGGGGAGTGGGGGCGGGGAGGAGAAAGGCCTGTCCCACAGGCCCTGCAGCACCAGCTCAGGCTGACCTGGAAGCCGGCCCCAGGGCCGCCGGCCCATCCTGAGCTGTGGGCTGTGATCACCGTGGTTGGTTTCGCCTTTGTGGATCTTGCCGGCTTGACTCCAGTCCAGGCCTGGAATTCCTGTCTGGAACAGAGACCAGGGTCACAATCTCACACAGTCAGCCGCCGCTGCCCCTGCTCCTGCAGGGCCACTGCCCTGGCCCGTGCTTCGCGGAGAATCCCCGGCCATGCCCACTGCTGAAACGCTGCTTCGGCTCCGGGGGCTCCTCCCTCACAAAAACTAGTTGTAGTTGCAAAGGGTGTGTGCTGCCCGGGCACAGCCACTTCCTGGAGGAAGCACACCTAGCTGTGCCCTTCACTTCTGAGTCTCCACCTGCACCGTGAAGTTGGCTCACCTGACCCCCCAAGGAAGTAGCAGCAGAAACTTGACGCCCACGTTGCAGATGAGCAGCTGGCTCAGCTGCGCGGAGAGTTAGGAAAGAACCGTTGGCACTTGCGTCTTACTCGTCCCAAACTGCAAACACCTGGTGTGTGCTGGGCCTAGGAGACAGCCAAGCCCCAGCCCTTCCCTCCAGTGCTCCCTGCATTGTCTCTGGGACGCCTCAGGGGCCCCAGCGGCCCAGAGCCAGGGAAGGTGCCCACTTGCAGCACAGGTCACTGAGGACCCCGTGCCCAGAGGAGGTGCCGGCCTGGAGAGTGCCCAGCACAGCATAGTCGTCCGCCCCTGGTTACGAGTGAGAAGGAAAATAAGGCTCAATGTTACTTCTAGTTTTTAACCATTTGTCTTAACTCGTGCAAAAGAGAATAATCATAGTGACCATCGCAAACCCTACAAGATGGCCTGGCTCTTTTGTAAGGCTCTGCACTCAAGCATCGGTGCAGGGAGGGGAGGTGGCATGCAGCAGGGAAAGCCAGCTCCCTGGAGGGAGGTGGCAAGTGACGGGCTGCCGCCGCCTCCCTCCATGTCCTGGGAGTAAGACTTCTTTAGATGAAGACTTAATTCCTCTGAACAGAAAAGGCCTGTTTTAATTACATCAACACTACTAGCCGGTGAGCTCAGGAAGGCAGAGCCCTGCCGTGTCCACAGGAGCACCTGGCCTGGCGGAGGCTGTATTCGGTGGAAAGTGCCCAGCTGGCTGGGCAGCACCACGTGTGGGCTGGATCCACTCCCGTCTCATCCCACCCACAGCCCTGGCCTGGTTTCAGGCCCTGCAGTCAACAAAGCTGCCTTTTCTTGGCAGCGGTGCAGCTGGGCTGCGTGTGCAGGGAGCAGCCGTGTCTGTCCGGGGTCAGCACTCGGATGCCAGGAGGCGAGCGGGCCAGGGCCCTATCGGATCAGTTTTGCCGCTGAAGCTGCAGGGCTCCCGAGACCGGCTGCCTGAGCCATCTGCTGCTCTGTTTCTCCTGGGGGAGCAGGTCCTCCCCTGGACAAGCCCGTCTGTCCCCAAACTGAGCTGGGCCTAGGGCAGTGATGGCGAACCTTTTGAGCTCAGCGTGTCAGCATTTTGAAAAACCCTAACTTAACTCTGGTGCTGTGTCACATACAAAAATTTTTTGATATTTGCAACCATAGTAAAACAAAGATATATTTTTTATATTTATTTTATATATTTAAATGCCATTTAACAAAGAAAAATCAACCCAAAAAATGAGTTCGCGTGTCACCTCTGACACGCGTGTCATAGGTTCGCCATCACTGCCCTAGGGAATAGCCTGTGGGGTACACATTTGGTCTCTGAGGTGAGACACATGGTGCCACTGCCTGCTCCTTGGGCCTGTGCCAGCTGCTCGACAAGACGGAGCTGATTGCAGAGGTTCCTGTGAGGTCTTGGGGAGACAACCGGAGGAAGTCCTGAGCCTGGTGCCCAGTACGTGCTACGCAGAGTGGCAGCTAGTGCCTGACGTGTCACTGGAGCGGGGAGGACCCCGCAGGACGTTCAGACCTGCCATCTGCTCACCACAGAGGAGGGACCACTTCTAAAGCCCAGCCTCCAAACATCCAGCGAGGAGGAGTCAGTACCACACGAGGCAGCTGCTCCCTGCTCCCTGCCCTTCAGTTCTGACTCTTGGAAGCTGCTCCCTGCCATCACCCCCTGTCCTGCTGCTGGCCCCCGGGACATCAGCCGCGTGAAGGCGCTGCACACCCAGGACCGCTGCCCTCCCAGGCCTCCTCCTGGCTCAGGGCCCGAGTGCAGCAGTCAGGACCCACCACCTCCTTCCCTGCCCCGACTCCCACACGCCGAGAACAGGAGTCCATGAACACAGACCACCCGCTAACAATCACTCCCCATCGAGTTCTTAAAAACTGCAGGCCCGTGAAGGCGGTGGAACGTTCTACATGTCTTGATAATGGTGGTGGTGCCCAGGCTTCTACCAGTCATCCACTTACAGTGGATGAATGTCACTGTATGGAAATTACATCTCAGTTGATTTGAGCCCCAGCCGGTTTGGCTCAGTAGACAGAGCATCGGACTGTGGACCAAAAGGTCCCGGGTTTGATTCCAGTCAAGGGCACGTACCTCGGTTGCAGGCTCCTCCCCGGCCCAGGCCCTGGTCAGGGCTCGTGCAGGAGGCAACCAATTAATAGGTTTCTCTCACATTGCTATTTCTTTCCTTCTCTCTTCCACTCTCTTTAAAAATAATAAACGAAAAAATATCCTTGGGTGAGGATTAAAGAAAAAAAATACAGTTGATTCGAAAATAAAACTGAGGTGGAAAGTTTATACCTCTTTGCTCCTTTAATACCACAAGTAGGAATTTATACTAAAGAAATTATGATAGGAGCAAAGATTTAGCTATAAGGACGCTTATAATAGAAGTGTTTTTTTCCCTCTAAAATTTTTTAAAAATATATTTTATTGATTTTAGAGAGGAAGGGAGAGGGAGACAGAAACATCAATGATGAGAGAGAATCATTGATTGGCTGCCTCCTGCACGCCCCCTGCTGGGGATCGAGCCCACAACCCAGGCATGTGCCCTTGGCCGGAATCGAACCTGGGACCCTTCTGTCCGCAGGCTGACACTCTACCCACTGAGCCAAACCAGCCAGGGCTTCCCTCTAAAATTTTATTTATTTATTTTTGGTTACTCCTCACCCGAGGATATTTTTTCCATTGATTTTTTTAGAGAGCGTGGGAGGGAGAGAGGAAGGTGGGGAGCGTCAGAAACATCCCTGTGAGAGAGACACATGGATTGGTTGCATCCCCCACCGCCCGACTGAGATCGAGGATCAAATCTGCAACGGAGGTATGTGCCCTAGACCTGGAATCAAACCGTCGGTCTTTCGGTGCGCGGCCGGCCGACCGGCCAAGGCAAAATATTGTTTGCTTTTAAAAGGTAACACCTGAAAAAAAAAAAATAAATAAAAGGTAACACCTGGGCGCTTTTTCTTTTTAAAGCCACAATGTGAGACAGAGTAAAGTGCAAAGTCAGTCTCCTTCCTCGCTAGCAACATACCCCCCTCCCCCCCCCAGGTTACCACCCCTCAGCGATCTCCTTGCTTGTATGTGTACATCAACACCCCTTTTGAAAACGGAGTAGCAGGCATGCTGTTTTGCATCTTGCTGGTTTGACCTGGGCCTATTGAGGAGCTTCTGTTATCAGTACCTTCTCGGCTCCCAGTGGCCCATCCTTTGGCGGAGCTGCAACTATCCAGCCCCTCCGCGGGACAGGGAGTTGTTTCCACCTTCGCCTGTACAATGTTGCAACGGACCTTATATTCCTTAGCTCCACCCCGCATAGGGCAATTCCTGGGAGCGAAGTAACTGCTCAAAGGGGCAGTGTTTTTAACAGCCCAGCTGCTTGGGCCTCACCACCAATCCCCCAGAGCGCACGGGCCAGAGGGAGCTGAGGCAGTCCGCCTGCGCGCACCCCTCCTGAGGCCGGGCCCACCTGGTGGGAGTTAAAGGGAAGCAGATTCACCTCCAAGGCAGGCTTTCTGACGGCGCAGCCCGAGATGGGTGCGGGGCTGGAGGTGAGGTAGTGAGCTCTCCGTCGGCGGAGGTGTTCGCTCATTCACTCTGAGGCGGGTCGAGGAGCAGCGAAGAGACCCCTGCCGCGCCCAGGGGGCAAAGGGAATGATCTTCGAGGCCGCCCGCCGCTCTCTAAGTCGTGTGGGATGGGGGTTCCGGGCGCCCCCTCGCCCCCACCCACCCGTGTCCTCCTGGCTCCCGGCCTCGGTTTCCTCCGCCCACCGGGTCTGGACGCGATGCGCTCCCCGTCCCCAGCCCCATACCTGTACGACGAGGTTGCTGCTGTAGCCGCGTCCGCATCGCCGATGGGGAGCACGTAGATCCCCCGGCCAGGGGGTGCGGGAGAGGTGC
>NW_005364139.1:328843-349746 GCF_000412655.1 Myotis brandtii
GTAGGCGAGTGGGGAGGACCGGGGAGGTGCGGCTGGGACCCGGTGTGCACAGCTGGAGCGGAGCGAGCCAGGGAAAACCGCCCGACCGGAAGGGCGCCGAAGCGGGGATCAGGGGGTGGGGTACGAAACTGCCTGGAGGCATTGACAAAGGTCCAACTTTTAGAATGTTCCCTAATTTAGTCCAAGTTCCCTAAATGTTACCTTATAAATCAGGCCTGGCTTTGTGGATCGCCCTCAGCCAGCACCCGGGACAGCCGCCTCAGCGCGGGTTTGTCTTGGGGACCGCGTGGCCGTGGCGAGGCTGCCGCATTCGGGCCGGGCTGCACCTCAGGGACTCGCCGTCACGCAGGGGAGGCGCAGCGATGAGAGGGACACAGGGAAAACTTGGGGCCATGCTTCCCAGAGAAAACGCATCAATCAGCTGTGAGTCACCAGTATTTGCCTTAACAATGCTCAATGTGTGACAACCAACCCACTTTTCATTGGGAATTGGCATTAGCCCTCAGCGGACCTTTCCCACGTTCTAATTTGAAAGCATGGTGGAAGGCTTTTAGTTTATAAAACTGCCACACATCTTTGGCCACTATGCTACAAACATAGTGGAAGATCTAGTAACATGGACAGGCAGCCACAACGTGTACAGTCAGAAGCTAACCCTGTAATGATGACTGTAAATTATCATTATAATCACTATAAATTCCCTTCCCTCCTGGGGCTATATTCTTGTTTTACTGCAAAGCTAAATTTGGGTAATCCTCCAGGCTAAAGGTCAGTCTACTGCATGCAAGCATCAGAAACAAGCCCCTGGCCACAATCAAAGGTTTCTTGAATATATTTTAAAATATATTTTTATTTATTTCAGAGAGGAAAGGAGAGGAAGAGATAGAAACATCAATTTTGAGAGTGAATCATTGATTGGCTGCCTCCTGCACATTGGACCGAGCCCCCAACCCAGGCATGTGCCCTGAGCGGGAATTGTACCCAGAACCCTTTGGTCCGCAGGCCGACGCTCTACCCACTGAGCAAAACTGGCTAGGGCAAAGGTCTCCTGAATTTTTGACACCTGGCCTCGGTGCACACTGCAGAGCGATTACACCAATAACACTAATGAAACAGCACTGTTTACCCAGAGCTGCATTCCAAGCACATTCTTGGATGGTATCCAAGATGTTGCACCTCAGAGAGAAGTGCAGTACAGCCCAGCCCTCACAGTAGGGTTCCTCTTCCAAACCACTGCCTGTCTTAGCTTGGAGTCACAGCAAAGGGACATAGTGCTCCCCTGGCCAGGCTATGGCGTAGGAGGCTCCAGGAGAGGAGCATACTGTGAACACCAGTGGAGCAGCTGCCTTTGTGTGACCTCCATGGACCAGGAATTAGCCACCTAGATTTGGTGACTGAAATAGTTAGTCCTGCCCAGCTGGTGTGGTCAGTAGTTGAGCATCGACCTATGAACCAGGAGGTCACGGTTTGATTCCCAGTCAAGGCACGTGCCCAGGTTGCAGGCTCCATCCCCAATGGGGGGCTTGCAGGAAGCAGCCGATGGATTCTCATCATTGATGTTTCTCTCTCTCTCTCTTTCCCTTCCTCTCTGAAATCAATAAAAATATATTTTTAAAAACTCCTCTACTCAAGAAAAACTTAAATCTACTCAAGAAAAACTTAAATTCTCAAATTGCATTTCCTAGAAATAACTCTCAATCACGAGGGCAAGTTAGTTCCACAAAAGTGAAGCTACTATGATGACCATTGTCTGGTATTTCAGTAAAATGCTTAAATTCAAAGAATGTACCTTTTCAAATGTAAGATGCAATTAGGCTCAGGCTCTAGTCTGAATTTATCCAAGATACTTCCTTTAAGTCTCATTTAGTTTCAATGTTAACCAAGAAAGCAAAAGCCTAAAAATAGCTTTTTGTGTATGCCACTAACTGCCAGGAAACATTAACCCTCTTGGGAAACTTTATAAAATAATGCAGCTGTTGTTTCAGACCATGTCAGAGAGAAGATACTCTTAACTTTTACCTATTAGTCAACCCAGGAAAGGGGCAGGTGGGTAAGGGTAAATGCTTAGCAGAGATGTGAGAAGGCCAATGTGCAGACACCTGGGAGCCATTCTAGATTCCCCTCCAAGTGTCGTCCATCAGGTCTTCCCCTGTGCACCCTGCTGGGTTCACAGCTCAGCCTACATCAGACATAACAGGATTCCAGGGCAACACTACTGCTCTTCAGAAGAGACACACACCCTCTGTTTACAAACTAGAGTATAAACCTTTATGTCACAACATTGTCAGAGTTCACTTTCTAGTAAGACAGGTACTGAGGACACAGTTTAAAATTCTGGGAAAGCAGAAGCCGGTGTCTTCCAGGAGCAAAGACGTGGTCACTCCAGGGCCGATGTGTCCTGGGGCTTCCAGGCAGCAAGGACCAGATGCACCAGGGTCGTCCAACCCGTTTTACTTAGAGCCGCCTCCTTTTTTGGGGCCATTAGTCCTCATTTCATGCCAAATTTTCACTAGAGGCTCCCTGTTCTTCCAAATGAGTTCATGACCGTAAGTAATATACCATCTGGGAAAAAGAAAAACAAAGCAGGCCCACATTCAAACAGTATGACATACACATGCTAAGCACCATGATGACATTTAAAAAATTAATGCCGCCGTCATTTACTATCTAGCTTATTAAAGTAGCTGATTAATTTATGTGATATATATCCATGATTTACCTTTAATATTTGGAGTATGTAAAGGGTCGAAGTAGGGTGGGACCACACGTGACTGAACTGAGAAGTGTAAGTACTTCACACACACTACTCTGGATTCACCACAGCCCTGCAAGTTAAGCATCACGTCTCCTGTTACAGACAGGAGGAGGCCAAGTCTGAGAGAAGGTAATCTGCCCAAGGTGCTAACAGCTTCTAAGTGGCCCATCAAGGACTCACCACCAGGTCAGACCAATTCTAATCCTGGTAAGAAAATTCAGAAGTAGAGCTGACTTACTAGTGACGGCTAGTTTAAATGTTTCTCGTCATTTTCCACCTGGCTAAGCAAAGGGTCGTTTGCTGATCCAAATTCTACCCATCTTTTAAAGTACAGTTCTAATCCCCATTCTCCTGTTAAAAAACTGCCTAAAAGCAGCCTGAGCTAAGGAAGATGAAACACTGACAGGTTTAGTGACTTAACTAGCTCAGGTTGCACAACTAGGAATCACCAGAATTGAGACCAGAACCCAAACCTGACTCTGAAACCTATGCTCTAACCACTGCCCACCTAGGAGCACAGACTGAGGGACCAATGAGAAGGGCCTGCTTTTGAGAAGCTGACAGGCCCAGGTACCGCAAGCAAGACCAGGTGCTCAACCTCAGGGCAGCGCAAGTTGCAAGTGTGACTCAGGGGCATCTACCTCTCCTGGGCTGGGGGAGGCTGGGAGGGTTCCTGGAGGAGGTGGGATTGATTTGAAATGGCTGTTAATGAAATTGTTTATTACTGAAACCTTTATTTTTGTCCTGGTTTCCCCAGATTTCTTGTCCCCTGAGGGAAAGACCAGATTTTGTTGATTTTTGCATCTCTCAGACACCTGACTGAAAAAAATGCACTATTTGCTTTACATGTGTATCAGAATAGCAGTTTAAGGTTTTAACATTTTAAATGTTCTGAGTATTTTTTTTTATTATAAGTGGTTGACTTTGTACCTAAATTTTAATATTCAATAAAAATAATTAAAATCTGATCATAAAAAGTCACCATTACAATTTTGAAAAATTAAGAAAACTAGTAAACTCACAGAAAGAAATTTATAAAAACATGCAGCCCTGGACCAATGTGGCTCAGTTGGTAGGGTGTCACCCGGTATACTGAGAAGCTGCCATGCCCTGCTTGTGGGCTCAATCCCCGGTAGGGGGCATGCAGGAGGCAGCCAATTGATTTTTTGCTCTCACATCAATATTTCTCTCTCTCCCTCTCCCTTCCCCTCACACTACAAAAATCAATTAAAAATATTTTTAAAAGCATGCAAATTAATAGTCATGTAACAAGAATTATTTTGGGTTTAGTCAAATTCTGTGGTAAACTTAGAACAAGAAAAAAAAGTATCACTTTAAGATTCAAATGCAATTGTAAAACTCTTGCAAGAAATGACTCATTTGTCAGAAACTCTCAATTAATACCGAGTTCTTCCCAAACATTTTTAACCTACTTATTTCAAGCAGAGTCAAATATGTTAATCCTTCCGGTACACCTTTCTGATTATAATGTAAGTTCAAATGTAAACTGGTTATTTCGCTAAATTTAAATTAGGAAAACACTACAAAGCCACCAATTTCTGGGTGTCTTTGTTTTTTTACAGCCTCAGTCTGGTGTGCAATCTGAAACTCTAGCTCTGCAATGACTTTGTGACCTTGAACGAGTGCCCTTCTTTAAGGTAAAAAGGAATACCTCACAGGATTTTAAGAGTATTACACACATCAGTCCGTAGCTTAGGCAACCGCATATATTCACTCGGTCACCTATTATTATTGCTGCAGCATAAGGTGAAGAACATAAAATTTGGTGAGGGACATAAAGTCAAGGAAATGTGCAGGAGGATGCTAATGGAACCTTTACTATCAGCAAGGACTTCTATATCTGAAGATGTTCTGGATATGATGAGACAGAGTAAATACAAGAAGTTGAAATTAGAAACAGCAAAGAAAATGGATTCCTCTGCCTTTCAGATCCTGGACTTAAAATGTATTTGATCCAATTATTTTCAGAATGGAAAAAAGTCACCTAATTATAGTTCAGAAGAATAAAACCTGCTGGGGATAAAATCCTTTAAGTACACATGGAAGGATTCAGATAAATTTAGAGTTCATAAAACAGAACGCTTTTTCGTAAGTCTTCGTTTCTCATGCTGTAATATCAGGTCAGTGTCTACTATTTATAATGTGCTGATGTTAAAGCTAGAACTCACATATGCTATTCTTTAATCATCACTAAAAATTAAAAATGGCATAATGGCATTTAATTCTACCGCCTACTGGGCAAAACTGCTCCACTGAGAATAGATTCTTCTTTTCTAAAAAAAATTTAAAAACTTCAGTTTTCCCATTGTCATGAAACAAAGTAAAAACCAAGTAAAGGCAAAAGGCAACATTTATACAAGAAAAGATAGGCCATCAGGGGATCCAGCACATCAGACAGACGATAACTCTGCTAAAGGGACTCTCCTGGTCAGAGGGCTTCAGGAGTCCCGGGGAAGTTCTGTGACAAAGACGCTATATACAGAACGTCCACTGTCTGAAGCACACGTGAAGGACCTTGTGACCACAATGCAATTATACTCAAGTATGACAGGGTGGGAAGGGCTCTGGAACTGAGTTCTGCTAGGCTACTTAAGAGCAGTTTGACATTTCTAATTTAAGGGCAAGAATTCAGTCAATATAAAAATACCACCACTGCCCTGACCGGTTTGACTCAGTGGATAGAGCGTTGGCCTGCAGACTGAAGGGTCCCAGGTTCGATTCCGGTCAAGGGCATGTATCTTGGTTGCAGGCACATCCCCAGTAGGAGTTGTGCAGGAGGCAGCTGATCGATGTTTCTCTCTCATCGATGTTTCTAACTCTCTCTCTCTCTCCCTTCCTCTCTCTTAAAAAAAAGGACACCTCTTAAAAAAAATACCACCACTGTCCCCACACCTCACTTCATGAAAATACTGCTCCAAGTGATGGTCCATATCTTCCTGTAGCAATTGAGCTCATTCACAGAGGTAATGATAGTATAACGTGAGGTAGTAGCTCAGTGCCTGCCATGTAACAGATGCTCAGAAGTGGTCACCACTGGCCTGTTACGCAGTGTGCACGCACGCACATGCTCACTGCAGGCAAAGCACAGCTCTGCCCACTCGGTGTCTGCCTAGCACCTGTGAGATGGAGGTCAGGGTGGGGTCTGGGCAGGGGAGAGGAAGTCTGAGAGTGGGGAAAGGAGATGATAGCCCAGACTGGGGGCTGGGGAACAGTCTCCAAAAGAGGCTGGGAATCATGACAGGTGAGGAGTGGGGAGGCCTGAGGTTAAGGGTAGGGTAAAGGCACAGCCGGTTTCTCTCTACAAGTGACTGAGGCAGGGGCAGGGCTGATATTCTCATGTCCCACCTCACATGTGAAACTGGGTAAGGCCAAAGCAAACCATGTTGAGGATTCCTCGCCCTCCCAACCCCACCTGCCCCCGCCTTACTCTGTCTTATTTAAGAGGAAAATGACCTGAAAAAGCCATGTAGTAATCAATTACACTCAAAACTTACATTCCAAAGAGAGCTCCCCCAAGATGTGCTGCATGATCAAAAAATTTCCATCCCAGGATCATTCCAGCTGTATCCATGGCAATAATGGCTTTTAGGGCCTGCAAGCCAGCAAAAAAAGAACATAACTGGTACAACTTTGCTTCCTTCAGCACTGACATTTCTAATTTAAGGGCAAGAATTCAGTCAATATAAAAACACCACCACCATCCCCACACCTCACTTCATGAAAATACTCACAGTCCCTGCGGTGAACGTGAACATCGGGAGAAAGATAATGGCGAGCCTCCCCTCTGGGATCTTAGTGCAGACAGCTGCCAGGACCGTCATGATGGCGCCTGACTGCAAATGGACACACTGGTGAACGCTCAGCAGGCAACTGCTTAGTGACCTCAACATCTAATGTAGAAGTACTTTTCCAGAAAGCTAACAAGCCACAAGTTTCTAGGTGAGCACAAAGCTTAAAAGTTTCAGTTACTGCCCTGGCCGGGTGGCTTAGTAGGTTGCAATATTGTCCCATATACCAAAAGGTTGCAGGTTCAAGCAGGGTCAGGGTGAGTGGGAGGCAACTAACTGATGTTTCTCTCTCACACTGATGTTTCCGTTCTCTCTCTCTTTCTCCATCTCTCTTTCTCTTCCCCCTCCCTCCAACCTCCCCCGCCCCCTAAAAAAAATCAATAAAATAGCCCTGGCCGGTTTGGCTCCATGGATGGAGCATTGGCCTACGGACTGAAGGTTCCAGGTTCAATTCCAGTCAAGGGCACATGCCTGGGTTGCATGCAGGAGGCAGCCAATCAGTGATTCTCTCATCATTGATGTTTCTATCTCTCTCTCTCCCTCTCCCTTCTCTGAAATCAATAAAAATATATTTTTTTAAAAATAAAACATATCCTCAGGTGAAGATGAAAAAAAAAGCATTCAGTTACTACTGTACGAAATATTGGGCAAAGGGGTTAAAAAATGGGCAAAGAATCTGAACAGACATTTTCCCAAAGACATACAAATGACCAACAGGTACACGAAAAGGTGCTCAACATCACAAATCATCAAAACCAAAATCAGGTATCACCTCACATCTGTTAGAATGCCTTTCATAGAAAGGACACGAAATAACAGGTGTTGGCAAGAATGTGGAGAAAAGGGAACCCTTGTGCACTGCTGATGGGAATGTGAACTGGTGCAGCCAATTTACCTCACTGAGCATAATACTCTCTAGATCTGTGGTTCTCAACCTTCCTAATGCTGAGACCCTTTAATACAGTTCCTCATGTTGTGGTGACCCCCAACCATAAAATTATTTTCGTTGCTACTTCATAACTGTAATTTTGCTACTGTTATGAATCGTAATGTAAATATCTGATATGCAGGATGTATTTTCATTGTTACAAATTGAACATAATTAAAGCATAGTGATTAATCACAAAAACAATATGTAATTATATATGTGTTTTCCAATGGTCTTAGGCGACCCCTGTGAAAAGGTTGTTCGACCCCCAAAGGGGTCGCGACCCACAGGTTGAGAACCGCTGCTCTAGGTCCATCCATGTTGCTGTAAATGGCAAGATTTCATTGTTTCTAATGGTTAATACTCCATTGTGTGTGTGTGTGTATATATGCTACATCTTTATTCATTCATCTCTTGATGGCCACCTAGGTTGATATCCTATCTTGTTGGCTACTCTTGATATGTACTCTATTCCAGTAAGCATATATAAATGACCAATAGTTAAAATTTATAGCCTCAAATTTACAAGGCTTTAGAAATGTATAAATTCTAAATTAGATATAGATTAGTTAACAGTTAATAGAAATAACTGTTTCAATGCTAATTTCCTGGCTTTGATAACTGTGTGGTCCTTCTGTAGTTAACAGTAGGGTGAAGGGCATATAGGAAGTCTCTGTACTAATTTTGCCACTTTTTGTAACTCTAAAATTATTTCAAAATGAAGTTAAAAACTTCTGTAAACTTTTAATTTTATCTGTAAAATTAAAATATTTTAAGTTAGAAATACTTACTGCTCCAAGTGATGGTCCATATCTTCCTGTAGCAACTTTACACACATAACTGACAAAATTGGAAATAACACCTGAGAAATAAGCACATTTCAGTCATTTTAGTGAGGTATCACAATGGTTCCCATTTCTGATCTTCACGCACAGAGATGAACAGTGCGGGGACCCAGCTGGGTCATAGGAGGTGCAGGCATGTCTCACTCCAGGTATTTTACAGGGAAAGAAAAGCCAGACCGACAGCACAACTTTCTGAGTAACAGAGTCATTTACTTGACCTCTCAGTTACCTTTCTCCTCATCTATATCGTGAAGAAAAGAGACTAATTCCAAACTCACCAACTGTCTGGGAATCCTCTGGGCTGCATTCCAAACACTAAATCAGAACCCTGCAGTGGGACTGGGGAGTCCTTATTTACCCAGCTCACCCACTGATTCTGCTGCAGACTTAGATAGATGGTCCTTTACAGATGCCTTTGCCTCCAACATCACCTGAGCTGAGTGTGGCTCATTTATAAAAACAACTTCCTACAGAGCAGGTATAAATGGCACTTAAAAGACTCTTTGACCTACAATACAACTAATGCTTGGGGGAAAACTACACCCTTATCTTACCCAGAGAAACCACTCAGCTTCTAGTTCTGAGGGACTAGATGAACACGAGTATTTGATAACACTAATTAAGTACTCATTCTGGGCCTTGTGGTAGATGCTTCTATTTAATCTTTCTACATATCATTATCCTCGGAGAGGTATATAGTCTTTTCTGTAACATCACACAGCTGGTGGCAGAAAAAGTATCTAAACCTAGGTCTTCCATCTCTAAGCTCACTACAGAATAACTACCAGATATCCTGCTTTAAATGAAGGGATTTAAAAGATGAATTTTTATACTTTATGGCTTTAGTTAAGTACATTTTACAAAGAGAGATAAACAAAATTTAACGAATCAATTCAAGTTAGCAACATTAGGAACCTGGAATCCTGCACTACCACTTCCTGGCTGAAATAAGGAAATGATGCTACCTCCTGGACCACAACCAAAGTGGGTCCCTGCTAACACGTACGCTTGCAAGAATAAACTCATTCCTGACAATCTTACAGGACAGCTCTGAAAAAAGCGTTCTGGAAGCTGAACACACTGTGCGAAATGCGCTTAAGGTTACTGAATAAAGATTCAGATGACTGCGACAGCCGGGAAGTCTGGGAACTATTTATCTGTAAAATAAAGAGACCAAGCCCAGCCAGAGTAGCTCAGTGGTTGAGCATCAACCTATGAACCAGGAGGTCCCAGTCAGGGCACATGCTTGGGTTGTGGGCTCGATCCCCAGTGTGGGGCATGCAGGAGGCAGCCAATCAATGATTCTCTCTCATCATTGATGTTTCTCTCTCTCTTTTCCTCTCTGAAATCAATAAAAATATTTTTTAAATAAAATAAACCAAGACCTAGTGACATAAAAAGGACATGTTTAAGTTCAACACGAAACTTTAACTACTGTTTAACTGACTAATTTAAAACTAAACAGTAGCTAAATAATTCACAGTAAGAGAAAATCTGCAAAAGTGAAGCAACAGCCCCACCAGTCTGTGGTCGTCTTCTCTGCGTACAACCTGAGACACAAATGCATACTGAGCACTTCCTGTGCGTAGAACATGGCTCTACTCATTTCCGTTGTCCCTTCTCCAGATGGGTGAGTGAGTGCACTCTGAAAAGCCCAAGAATAAAGCTTGTTACCTGCAGATAAGTACACTGCCATGAACTGCTCCTGGCCCAGGATGTTCACGATGCTGGAGGAGAAGCTCCACAACACATACATATTTGCTGCCATGTGAAACAAGGAGAAATGACTGAATGTGGACAGCAACATTGGAGAACAAAGGACCTCTGGGAGAGAAGAAAAACACAGACTGGTAATCGTGAAACATACCACTAGTAAAAATAGTCTATTTTAGATTTTTTCCATTATTATTGTGAAATCAAACATGGGAAACAAAAACAGAACCAGTTAAAAGATTAAATAAGCGCTAGCCGGTTTGGCTCAGTGGATGGAGCGTCAGCCCAAGGACTGAAGGGTCCCAGGTTTGACTCTGATCACCCCCAGCCCTGGTCAGGGCCGCGTGGGAGGCAACCAATCAATGTGTTTCTCTCACATCAATGTGTTTTTCTCTCTCTCTCTCTCCTTTCCCCTGACCCTCTCCACTATCTCTAAAAAAATCAATGGAAAAATATTCTCAGGTGAGGATTAACAAAAAGGTTAAATAAACTGCCCTGGCTGGTGTGATTCAGTTGGTCGAGCATCGTCCCATTCACCTAAAGGTAACTGGTTTGATTCCCAGTCAGGGCACATGCCCAGGGTGCGGGCTCAATCCCTGGTAAGGGGTGTGAAGGAGGCAGCTGATCAATGTTCTGCTCTCATATTGATGTATCTCTTTCTCCCTCTCCTTTCCTCTCTCGGAAAATCAATTAAAATAGGAGAGAAAGAAACATCAATGATAGATTGGCTGCCTCCTGCATGCCCCTACTGGGGATCGAGTCCACAACCCGGGCCTTGACCTGGAATTGAATCATGACCTCCTGGTTCGTAAGATGATGCTCAACCACTGAGCCACACGGGCTGAGCTAAATCTCTTTTCTACTTATTTTTTTTTTCAAAAGGCTCTGGAGAGCCTTTTTTAAAAAATATATATTTTATTGATTTTTTACAGAGAGGAAGGGAGAGGGATAGAGAGTTAGAAACATCGATGAGAGAGAAACATCGATCAGCTGCCTCTTGCACACCCTCTACTGGGAATATGCCTGCAACCAAGGTACATGGCCTTGACCGGAATCGAACCTGGGACCCTTTAGTCCGCAGGCCAACGCTCCCTCCACTGAGCCAAACCGGTTAGGTCTTTTCTACTTATTAAGCAACCAGTAACAATTCTCAGTTCAATAAAAGTAACTTGTCACTATGGTGAAAGTTGGTTAGAAGAAAGAATTAGTAAATAACAGTCTTCTCAAAGAGCAGTAAACAATGGTGATTCTCATCACTGATGTTTCTATCTCTCTCTCCCTCTCCTTCCTCTCTGAAATCAATAAAAATATACTTAAAAATGTACAAGAGTAAACTTGTAGTGATCATGAATTTAAGTTACTAAGTAATATTTAGATATCTATTATGTGCAAGGCACACTGTGGGTACCCAGGACATAGCAGTAAGAAAGTGGGGGTCCCTGTTCTTGAAGAGCTTACAGGCTATCCTCTGATTTTGCTTATAACTGTTAATAAGAACTCATCCTTTTTATAACATTCAATTAACATAAAGCATATTTCTTTCATATTACTCTACCTCAAAATAAAATTACACAAGTCAGACTTACTTGAGGCTGGATTGGATGTGAAATATCTGATCATTCCCCGCTGTAGAGAAGGTACTCTCCATAAACAGAATACAAAGACATTTGCAGCTATGATACCTACAAAATAAATATTTATAACTTAGGATAGTTAAAAATAAAAGCAAAGAAAGTCTGATTAAAAGTCCACCTGAATAAGATTTTCTACCACAATTATATAAAAGTATTACACACTTGGGGAGAAAAAGTGAGCTAAGGATTTTTTTTTTTTAATATATTTTATTGATTTTTTACAGAGCGGAAGGGAGAGGGATAGAGTCAGAAACATCGATGAGAGAGAAACATCGACCAGCTGCCTCCTGCACATCTCCCACTGGGGATGTGCCCGCAACCCAGGTACATGCCCCTGACCGGAATCGAACCCGGGACCCCTCAGTCCGCAGGCCGACGCTCTATCCACTGAGCCAAACCGGTTTCGGCTGAGCTAAGGATTTTAAGTATCAAAACTGTCACGTGTTGGTAAAGTCAGAGAATTCCTGAAAAATCGCAAATGCTCTAGGAGCTAACTTCTCTCACTCAGATCCATAGTTTACTTCTTCACAACAGTCTACTCTTCTAAATCAATAATTAGATCTATAATTATTGTTTGGTAATGGCCAACCCATAAACAGAAATAATGTACAGACTAGGTCCTTTGGCCAAAGGAGAAAAACTATGTAACATCACTTCTTTTTCTACAGAGAATGGTACGCTCCTTAAACTTAGGGATAGCTTATGAAACATCTATATATTATCTATGTAGATGAAGATCCACATGTTTGAGAAAAATACATTGGCTAAGAGTTCAGGAATAATGTGGAAGATTTATGCAGTTACTTTTAAAAATGTTTACATTTGGGAGTTGGGTGATTTTCATATTTCTGCAAGAACTGATGTTACCAGAACTACCACTCAACTGAGTTGGTTTATTTAATGACAGAATTAACAATTTAGTCACAAAATTATTAGAGGCTGGATTGGATGTGAAAACTACAAACTTTGCCTGGCTGGGTGGCTCAGTGGTTGAGAATCAACCTATGAACTAGGAATTCATTCAGGGCACATGCCCAGGTTGCAGGCTTGATCCTTAGTGTGGGGCATGCAGGAGGCAGCCAATCAATGATTCTCTCTTATCATTGATGTGTCTCTCTCTGTCTCCCTCTCCCTTCCTCTATAAAATCAATACAAATATATTTTTTTAAAAACTACAAACTTTAAAACTACATTAATTTTATGTACCACAGCTCTTTGCACATAGTAGGCACTCATCTAATTGAATTTAAAAAATTGAAACATTTATTCATTCCTCAGTCTCTTTAGGCAACAGGCAACTAGCCCTTTCAACATCTACAATCATAATTAGGACTGCTTCCAACATTCTGGTAAGAGGATTTTTTTAGAAGGTATTCATTGTTCAGACCCTGCCAGCTGCTACATCTTGGAGTTACCGCTGGCTTCCATATTTGCTCACTCTATAAAGCTCTCAGCTACTCCCTGGCATTCCTAGTCTCTCCAGTGTTTGCTCTCCTACTTGAGAGTAGGTACAGAAGGAAACTTCCACTTTCATAGATTCTAAGATGTTTTCCATTTAATATCTGAAATCAGGATGCATCTTACAACTGGTGGAATGTCATAGGTGAACTGGAAGCATTTTTCCTTTCTCCAAAGTAAATTAAATGGTGTTTACTGGTATTGCATCTAACTGACTTGATTCCATCAATTTTATCAGATTCTTATTAGTGGGGACTGTGACAGCTGTTATACCATCTTTGGTAACTAACTGGAACTCTTTCAAAGATGGTGAGAGGGACAGTATTTATGAAAGGATAAGAAAAAGGACTCATAGCAAGGTAAGTATGAGCACTGTGTATGTGCATCTCCTAATGAGGCGCCTGGAACTCTAGGCAAGGCGGTTGAGCAGAAGGGCAGAACCTCCTCAGATGGGAGGAAAGACCTCAGGGGGCTAGCCTAAAGGAAGTGAGCAGTGATTACTCTGGTACCTGGGGTTCTTTAGTTTCTTTGGGGTGAGGTAAATACCTTGCCTTCCCAGAGAACTCTCTTAGGTCTAGGTTGTTGTACACAGTGACTGGGATATCGCAGGGTAAAGAAGACTAAGAATAGTTTTGCCTAGGTTTCCACGATCAGAAAGATGAAATCAGTCAGAGCTTTGCAGTTGTTCCAATTGTGATTCAATGCAAAGAGAGCAAGATAGGGCCCCTGAACCTGGCTGCCAAGGTGAAAATGGCCACAACTATTCTGCCTACTCTGCCAGTTCCACAAGCTCCTTCAGGTTCCTTCCAGACACCAGTGACAGCACATACGTCTGGAAATCACAAGCACCACAACACTGTAGGGAAGTAGAGAGCATCTCTGGCTGTAGAGACTACAACTGGGGAAAAGACTTAAAAAAGGGAAAAATAACCACATATATCAAGGTCAACAGTAGTCAAAGAATTAACATTGCCAAGTTTTCAACCCAAATACAAGAAACCTTTCTGGTAAATTATGACAGAACTGGAGGCCTGGTGCATGGCATTCGTGCACTGGGGCGGGGGGGGGGGGCGTCCCTCAGCTTGGCCTGCATCCTTTCACAGTCCTGGAGCCCTAGGGGGATGTCCGACTGATGGCTTAGGCCCGCTCCCTGCCTATGCCACAGTTGGACATCCTTAGTGCTGCCGCAGAGGCAGGCCGCTACGCTTGCCAGCCTGGCTTGTGGCTGAGCGGCATTCCCCCTGTGGGAGCGCACTGACCACCAGGGGGCAGCTCCTGCATTGAGCGTCTGCCCCTTGGTGGTCAGTGCATGTCATAGGGACCGGTCATTCCGCAGTTTGGTCGATTTGCATATTACCCTTTTATTATATAGGATATGGCCCTGGAACACACTGTAGTCCAAACCCCTCACACTTCATAGACCAGAGGTCTATGGTTAGACATCCCACCAGTAAACTACCTAACAAACATACCCAAATCATGTATATGAACCACTATTATTCACTATAAACACACTAACAGATTAAAAAGAAATGAGAAAAGTAGCAGGTATTTTCTTCCTTGCATATCCCATTTTGAAGGCCAATTATAGCTGAGAAAACTGTGGCCCTAAGAGGTACAAGCTTTCAGAGAGCCAAATTTAGTGGCCAAGCCAGAATTTCTAATCCAGAGCTCTTTCTAGTAGAGACATGGGTAGCCAAGAGGATTTCGTCTGACCTTGGTCACTCTAAAACTTTGGACACCAGACAAAGGTCTTCTTACCAGGGAAAAAGCATAGGCTGTTCCCAGCAGCAGCTGAACAGAAAAAGGTGTGGTAATCCCTGGCCTATGAAGCAGCGCAAAGGTATGGGTGAAGGAGTCCAGTAGAACTGACTCTGTGCTAATTACACTATAACCTGGGCAAGAGGTCTAACCTCTCAGCCTCAGTTTCCTCTTTTGTAAAATGGGGGTAATAAAATCTACCTTAAAGAATTGAGTGATGACTAAATGAAAAAGTATGATTAAATATAGCAGTCACACAGTGACAGCCCAATAAATCAGCGGTCGCCAACCTTTCGGACCTCACGGACCACCGGTTGGCAACTGCTGCAATAAATGAAAAATATGGTAGAAAGGAAATGGCCTTTACAGGTCTGAATCCTAGGTATGTCACTTAATAGCTTTGTGGCCTGTAGCATTTCACCCACTTCACTTCAGTTTCCTCATTTATAAAATGAGGATAATACTCCTACACCTCATGAAGGTTGTAGTGAAGCTTAAATAAGATAGTACATGCACCTAGTATGCAAATGCTCAAAGAAGTACAGTTTCTTCCAGAAGAAGAAAGAACATAGGAACATAGTTAAAAATAAAATGGCAATAAATGAGTACCTATCAACAATCACTTTAAATGTAAATGGCTTAAAAGCTCCAATCAAAAGACAGGAATTGCTAAAGGTTTCTACTTATATCTCCATTTAGAAGGAGTGTTACCTACCTCCACTTGACTCAGAGCTAAGCTCATGGATAAGCTCAGAGCTATTGATTTGGGAAGGTTTCTGCTGCCTCAGTGCATACCTTTACCAAAAGTGATGGGTTGGCCCTACTGGTTTGGCTCAGTGGATAGAGCATTGGCCTGCGGACTGAAGGGTCCCAGGTTCAATTCTGGTCAAGGGCACATGCCCGAGTTGTGGGCTCAATCCCCAGTAGGGGGTGTGCAGGAGGCAGCCAATCAATGATTCTCTCTCATCACTGATGTTTCTATCTCTCTCCCTCTCCCTTCATCTCTGAAATCAATAAAAATATTTTTTTTAGAAAGTGATGCACTGGATTACATCAGCAAGAATAATGAAGTAAAGAAATCTCTCCTTCATAAAAAGTTTAAAAATTGGCAAAAATTGTCAGAATTTACTTTTTCAGAACTCTGCAAACTAGCCAAAGACTTGCAACAGCCCAGTATTTAAGAAAAATGGTAGAATCCTGCTAAGAACAGTGAGCTTGAGGCATTGTAACTTGCCTAGTCCCATCCCCCACTTTCTAGCTATAAGTTATCCTTGAAAACAATCCACTCTCCTAGTGCAGCCTGGCAACCAACAGAGGTTACAGAGTGGACCTAGAACTCTTTCAAAGCCTCATTCCTAAACAATTGTTATCATCTGACCAATCTGATAATAGTTCTCTGGAAGACCCCACCCACTTGCAAGGCAATTGTCAATATTTGACCTGCCTGGGAGCTCAAGTACAAAACCCCTTTTCCAAGAGGGCGTTTGTCAAATACAATTACAGGCAAATGTTTTAAGTTTGAGGCTGCCTCGGGTGAGAATAATATTTAGGGCAAACAAGAGATTAAACAAAGCCACAATCTCTTCCTATTCTGTGTAACACTCAGAGAACATCTACAAATCCAAGGAAAGAGAGCGGCACAAGTGAATCTGTCACCCCATAAACCTATCCTCAATTAAAACCAGGGGCTGAGCTAACCTCCCTTAGGACCAGAATAAGGAAAGCAATCAGGAGAGCTAAGCAAGGTTAACAACTGGTGCCTCTGAAAAGAGACAAGACGTAAGTAAAGCACTAGTTTGTTAACCATGAGAATCTTAGTATGTAGTTAATTTATTATTAAGCTTTACTACCAAATGTTGTAAAATTAGAATCACTACTACCAGAATAATTACTTCACACAAGAGAAGCCTGAGGTCACACTGAACTTTCTTCAGCCTTTAAAAGTCACTTAGCCCGCCCGGAGCTCCTCTGCTCCCGGCGGCCAGAACCGAGGGGTAGAGTAGCTCTTGGCGGCCCGGGGGGCGGGCGGCCTTGCCCGTCCCAGTGCCGCGAGAGGCACAGACCCAAAAAAAAAAAGTCACTTAGATAATCTGACAAAAAGGATTTAAGATCGTTAGAAAGATCATTCACATTTATGTGGTTCGAAGCACTTTACACTCAACGTTTGTCTCTCTACTGCTATGTTCTTCATGTCAAATAACTAGATTTTTTTTAATTGTTTTATTGCTTAAAGTATTACAAAGAGTATTACATATGTCTCCTTTTTTTCCCCGCCCTTAACAATCCCCCGACCTCCCCTACCCCCCAGTATCTTATGTCCATTGGTTATGCTTATATGCATGCATACAAATAACTAGATTTGACTAAAGAAAAAGCAGGCTAGGCAAAAGAATTTGGATTTTTAATTATATACCGAATATAATTTTTAATTATATTCTTTGAATAAATTACTTATTGACATGAGAAAGGTTTTAAATTCTGATCCCAGGTTTCCTCAAAATTAAATGGCATAAAATCTCCATCATCTTCAAAGAATACGAGGTATCAACTAATTTTAAGATACTTTGAAAATATCAAAGATATCAAAACTTTGCTATCCTAAGGGAGTTAATTTTGGATACTTTCAGAAAACAAGCACACCCACAAAAAACAAAACAAAAACCCAAACCCATTAATTCCATTGGAAACAGTTGTGCTATTAGTTATCTTGAAGTCATTTTTATTAAGACCTCACTGACTAATCATTCTACTTTATGACGACATATCTTTAAAAATCTCAACCCTTTGACTCAAGATCCCACTCAACATTCATTCACTCAACAGATTTTAACTGAGTGCCTTTACTGTGTACAAGTTATATGCTAGGTGCTATAACCAAATGAAAAATCTCATTGATGTCCTCGAGGATGTTACATGCAAATTATGTAAGGCAGGTTCTGTTATAACTTATTAAAAGGTGCAATGAGTTCAGAAAAAATATGCACTTCTTGTAGGAAGCAATGTCTGAACCATAAGCTTGAAGACTAGATCAGGTACCAATGAGGACACAGAAAAACTGAAAGTTAAACACCTTTTCTCCACTTAGGTACAGAAAATTTAAGAGTATCATTTGGTCTAGTCATATTTGAGAAAAAGCAATATTTTGCTATTTCCCTAGGGCAGTGGTCGGCAAAGTCATTAGTCAACAGAGCCAAATATCAACAGTACAATGATTGAAATTTCTTTTGAGAGCCAAATTTTTAAAACTTAAACTATATAGGTAGGTACATTGTTATTAACTTAATTAGGGTACTCCTAAGACTTAGGAAGAGCCACACTCAAGGGGCCAAAGAGCTGCATGTGGCTGCGAGCTGCAGTTTGCCAACCACAGCCCTAGGGAGTTATTTTTTTCCTATGTGCACAATTGTTCAAGAACTTTCAAATCTGGCCCTGGCCAAGTAGCTCAGTTGGTTAGAGCATTGACCCAATGCACCAAGTTTGCAAGTTCGATCCCAGTCAGGGCACATCAAGAATCAACCAATGGCCCTAGCTGGTTTGGCTCAGTGGATAGAGCGTCAGCCTGTGGACTGAAGGGTCCCAGGTTCAATTCCGGCCAAGGGCACATGCCTGGGTTGCAGGCTTGATCCCTAGTGGGGGGCGTGCAGGAGGCAGCCAATCAGTGATGTTTCTCTCATCATTGATGTTTTTATCTCTCTCTCCCTCTTCCTTCCTCTCTAAAATCAATAAAATATATTTTTTAAAAAATCAATCAATGAATGCATAAATAAGTGTAACAACAAATGGGTGTTTTTCTCTCTCTTCCTACCCCTCTCTCTAAAAATCAATAAATGAAATTTTTTTTAAAAAGGACTTTCAAATCCATTTCCCCAAATTTCTCAAATAACTAAGTTCATGTAATAAGTCTCAAATAACAAGTGTTATCCTGAAGAGTCAGATTTGTCTTTCTATAAAAATTTACAAAGAATAAAAATTATCATGATGATATGCATGGCATGCTTACATTTAAAGAGGATTTTGTAAATAGCATGACACAGTAAAGAGAAAATCGCTTTAGAATCAGACAGACCCAGGTTTTGAACCTTGGTTCTACTACTTACTAGCAGTGTCGTAAAGTTCCTTCTCTGAAAGCCAGTTTCCTTATCTGTAAAAAGGGAAATAACTAACCTGTAAGCAACCTTGTGAGGTAGGGAGAGAAAGTGTATAAAGCATTCTGCATAAAGAAAGTTCTTAATCAATGTCCCCTTTTGTTTTTTTAATAGCGGAAGTAATAATTATTCATAGCCTATTTCACAAGCTAGGATTCTACAACAAAGATAGATCAAAATTAAAAATAATTGACCCAGAGCATCATGTATACCTTTATGCCACACTATTGCTTACACTGTGATATTAGCCTAAAGGTACAGAGACTCCCTATGTCTTCTAAACCATTGGTGAGCATGGTACAAAAGCCATTGACTGTGACATACTGTACCTTTTGGTTTGATTTCTCTTTCCTTGAATGGCTAAAACGTGTAAGCTAACACAAACCTGTCACAGTCCGCTGGCCATCACTTAGGTTATTCCACCACTTGTTAATCTAAAACAGAAGGAAAAATGCATATCACCATATGGTAAATCCTTTCAGGGTAGGCAAATGAAAAGCTAGAAAGAAAATGCTTTGTGCATGTGAAAATCACTGATGAACAACAAACATAATACATGTGATAGAGTGGAAAGCACAAGTGCTTTATAGGAGACTGTCTATATCCTCTACCCAGAGCCACTGATTAGCTCTGTGATCTACTAGTAGATTACTTCTAAACCTCAGTTTCCTGATTATAAAATAGAGATAGTAAGAGATATGTAACAGCATTCTTGTGAGAAATAACAACAAAGTAAAGCACTTACCACCCTATCAGATATAGGTAAGTATCAGTAAGTGGTTATTCACCAAGGTCCAATCTAGTTTTAAAATTTTGATAATATTTTCTACTAAAATTACCCTTTTTTAGGTATAATAATAGTACCGAGGTTTAAAAAAAAGAGAAACAGAGAATCCTAGTCTTTCAGGGACACCCACTGAAATTTTTATGGATGAAATATGCCTAGGATTTGTTTTATAGTAATCAGTGCTGGGGAGGGAAGAGAAAGAAAGGGGACTAGATGAAAACAAAGCTGCCTGGCCAGTGTGGCTCAGTGGTTGAGCATTGACCCATGAACCAGGGGGTCAGGGATCAATCAATTCCTGGTCAGGATACATGCCAGGGTTTCAGGCTCGATCCCCAGTAGGGGGCGTGCAGGATGATGATTTTTCTCATCATTGATGTTTCTATGTCTCTCTCCCTCTACCCTCCTCTCTGAAATCAATAAAAAAATTTTAAAAAAAAAGAAAAACAAAGTTGGCCATGTATCAATTATCACTGAAGCAGAATAATAAGAGTGCACTGCACTATTCTCTTTACTTTTTTATCTGTTTAAAGTTTTCCATGATTAAAGTTTTTTAAATAAAAAATATGCGAATTATGAAATTGAACCAGGCTTTATACGAATACAAATATACAAGGTTTTCTAAAATAAAATGTTATAGATCAATATGTACATGGATCCATCCTGTGAACCAGGAGGTTGCAGTTCAATTCCTGATCAGGGCACATGCCTGGGTTGCCGGCTCAATCCCCAGTGGGGGATGTAGGACGCGGCCGATCAATGATTCTCTCTCATCATCGATGTTTCTAACTCTCTATCCCTCTCCCTTCCTCTCTGTAAAAAAATCAATAAAATATCTCTCTGTAAAAAATCAATAAAATATATATTTTTTAAAAAACCAACAAAAATCTATAATGCAGACGTGTTGGAAACCTGTAACTTCCTAAGGGATCTGGGATTATGGAATAAATTAGTTTTAGTATTTCTCAAACAAACTGTACTGGATAAAAATCACTGCTACTGCCCGGCCAGCATGGCTCAGTGGTTGAGTATCAATTTATGAACCAGGAGATCACGGTTCGATTCCCGAAT
>NW_005364139.1:349840-350300 GCF_000412655.1 Myotis brandtii
TTCCTCTCTGAAATCAATAAAAAAATATATTTTAAAAAATCACTGCTGTATTGTAGTTTTCACCTATATTCTATCCATTGTTCTGCTGACATAAAGCCTCTCTGAAACAGGTAGGACTCATGCTTCTTGTATGTGTCTATAAGGAAGCAAAGTGAAAGGAATCCTTCTCTCTACTTGGAGGAACCTTTCTTAGGAAAAGAGAACCCAAGGCTGCCCTCTCAGACTCTTGCTGGCCAGGATTAAATTCCTAGGAAGGAGAAAATTGAAGAGGACATTGACCCTCTCTCCAAATTGGAGGGGCAATGTGTCATAAAAAAATGAAGGTGCTTAAAAACCACATGGACCTGGATCCGCATAATAGCTTATGGCCTCAGTGCTCAATAAATATTTTCAAGTGAAATAAAATATATGTTTTATCTAAAAGGCAGTATTTTTTAAAAATCAATTAAGAGAAAAGAGG
>NW_005364139.1:350480-354743 GCF_000412655.1 Myotis brandtii
GTGTAAGAGATCAACGGAAGGACTTGTATGCATGTATATAAGCATAACCAATGGACACAAGACACTGGGAAGTAAGGGAGGCCGGGGGAAGGTCAAGGGGGGGAAAAAAAAGAAGACATATGTACTACTCTTTGTAATACTTTAAGCAATAAAACAAAATTTAAAAAAAAAAGGAGGAAAGAAGGCGATCAACTTGCATATGAAGTAATGAAAGCTCTAAAAGCTATGTAGTATTTGTACCTTCTTGCATCCATCGCAACAATGGATATTTACCAGAGGCATATAAACATCACGTCACTGAGAAGTTTTCTAAAATCTACATAGTATCTCTACCCCCAAGGCATAAATATTTTGAAAAATACTCTGTAATTCTAATATGGAATATAGAATCAACATAGCCCAGGAAGGCGATGCAAGTAAAACTGGCCCTTAAACTTTAGTAGGCCTGGGAGTGGCCCTCAAAACATTAACAACTATCCCTAGTGATTCTTTTTTTTTAGAGTAAGGATTGTTTAAAAAATATATTTTTTTATTGATTTCAGAGAGGAAGGGAAAGGGAGAGAGAGATAGAAACATCGATGAGAGAGAATCATTGATTGGCTGCCTCCTGCATGCCTCCTATGGGGATCAAACCCACAACCTGGGCATGTGCCCTTGACCAGAATCAAACCCAGGACCCTTCAGTCTCAGGTTGACACTCTATCCACAGAGCCAAGCCAGCTAGGGCTCCCTAGTGATTCTTGATACACATGGATAGAGGGACAAACCGCCAGGAACACTGTCAAGTACAACAGTGCCAGATATACAAAATATTAATACATACTTGAACATACTTGTCTCCAAAGAATATTAAGTGTACTGATTTCACATATACTGACTTAATGTTGTCATTAACTAAAAACACTTCATAAATAACCACACTTCAAGAACTGTGATCAATAGAACAAAGAAAGCAATGTTTATCTTACCTCCTTTCTGAAGTCTCCTTCCTTTTGTGGTCTTATGCTATCCAACCAATCAGCTTTTATACCATCAAAATAACTCTGGACCCTGGATTTCAGTGATTCATATTGCCAAATAGCAGCTGATCCAAATGCAAAGCCTGTAAACTATAAAAAATAGATTATAGAATAAACTTAAAAGAGAAATAAATCTATACATACTTCCAAGAACAATACTTCATTTTCATGGCTTTATACAAGCCAACAGAAGGAACATCTGACACAGTGAAACCTATTAGGTGAAAATAACACTTGTTTCCCATTTTCATGGTACCCTCAGGCCTATTAACAGCTAGAAATTTTTTAAGAAAATTCAAAATATTAACTTAATATCACTTGAAATGTTATACCAAATAAGAGGCCCATAAGTTTCTTCTTCAGGGCTTACATAAGTGAACCAGATTCTAACAGCAATTATTAAATTCATGCTCTCCTGTAATTATTTATGACCCGAAGATACCCAGATCCTTTTGACCCCTCCCCTTCAGTTGTCTTTAAGGAATTCAAATAGGACAAATGGTACTTTAACATTGCACCTGCAGCAAAGTATGTAACTCCTAGTAATATGAGCTCTTACCCCAACAGTGAAAAAAAAAGGCTTTACAAGAGTCCTTATGGGATAGGGAGAAGGGTAAAAGACTGTTTCTTCTACAGGAGGAACCAAAGCACTTCTCTTGTATGCTTCACCACTTGTTCCTGTGTCTGATTTTCGTTCAACCTTCCTGGGTGCTTTTCGGAATCCACATTTTTGCTGAATAAAAAAATTAAACCTACAGAGGAAAATAACAGGTTAGAAACAGAACTGCATCTTGCAAACATCAAAACCTCTATGAACCTCCCCACTTGGCCTGCATCACCACCACCTCAATTTATTCACACGCAATAGCCCAAAAGAAGCCAAAACTCCCCCCAGGTAGGATTTAAAGTCAAATCATTGAACTGTGGAGGGAACTTGTTTGGGCTGTTAGTGTGTATCAATCAACAAAATAATTTGTATCCATCCTCCACACAGAGTTTGCAGTCCTGTAAAAAGCGGAGAACTCTAGGGGAGTAGGGGAATAGGGAAATGGAGAAAAAGATTAAGAGGATTAAGATGTACAAACTGCCAGTTATAAAATTAATCACAGAAATGTAATGGCCGAAACCGGTTTGGCTCAGTGGAGAGAGCGTCGGCTTGCGGACTGAAAGGTCCCAGGTTCGATTCCGGTCAAGTTGAAAGGTATATAAATGTCTAATCAATACATTGTATACCTGAAAATAATATACTGCAGGTCAACTATAATTTAAAATAAATGTTTAAAAAAGAGAAAGCAAAAATATAGGGAAATGGAGCAAAAATAAATTTTAAAAAAGCTGAGCCCTGGCTGCTGTGGCTGAGTTGGCTGGGCAACGGCCCATGAACCAAGAGGTGGGCTCCATCCCCAGTAGAGGGGCCTGTGTGCAGGAAGCAGCCAATCAATGTTCTGCTCTCACATTGATCAGCTACCTCCTACAAGCCCCATACTGGGGCTCAAACCTGCAACCTGGGCAGGAACCCAACCGGAATCGAACCTGGAAACCTTCAGTCCGCAGGCTGATGCTCTATCCACTGAGCCAAACCAGCTAGGGCAAAACAAAAAATTTTTTTTAAAAAAAGCTGGAGGACTCCAAGCTGTCAACTTGAATTAGCACAGAATGGCTTTGTTATTTGTTTGAAGTTTGGTCAATTTCCAGAACATTTATTTAAATCTTTATTGTTGAAAGTATTATGTATGTCCCCTTTTTTTCCCCATTGACCCCTTTTAGCCCGCCCTCCCTCTCCCCCCACCCCCCGGGGGTTCCAGAACATTTAATGTAAGTATAGCCCTTGAAGTCACTCCAAATTCAAATTAACGATTTCCTTTTATGAATACTGACCGTTATAAATTGATGGATTTTCCCCATCTCCCTCCCTTCTATTTATTTCACTACCAGTTTTGGGGACACCCATCAAATGTTTTATAAAGGGTTTTTAAAAAATATATTTTTATTGATTTCAGAGAAGGGAGAGGGTGAGAGAGATAGAAGCATCAACAATGAGAGAAAACCATTGATCAGCTGCCTCCTGCATGCCCCCTACCAGGTACTAAATTATTCTAATGCAAAAGCAACAAATACTGATAAACCATACTCTTTACACAGCTTCTACTTGGACAGACTCCAGTAATTTTCTTTCCAAATCATCTGGCATCTAAGTATTCCACTATCTCAGTTCTTCAACAGAAAAGCCTCTCCTAGGACTACGCTAGAGGCAAAATGATGCTCTCCTCTGATTCCATCCTCCCTCACTTCTCTAAACGCTAAATAAGGTAATCTGTAGAACATAGGCTTGAAAAAGACAGAAAGAAAATAAAATCTCGGTACTACCATCCTGCCAGCTATGTAACTGCTTCACTTAAAAAATGAGTCCACCCCAGTCCGAGTGGCTCAGTTGCTTGGAGCGTTGTCCCCTGCACCATAAGGTCATGGGTTCGATCCTGGCCGATGGGAGTGCATACGGAAGGCAACTGATCAATGTTTCTCTCTCTCTCAAATCAATAAAAACATATCCTTGAGTGAGGATTAAAAAAAAAAAAAAAAAAAGAGTCCAGAAATGGGTGAAAAAGGTGAAGGGGTATAAGAGGTACAAACTTCCAATTACAAAACAAATAAATTAGGAGGATAAACACAATACAGGACAGGGAATATAATCAATCTATATATAAAAGCCTAAGCAACCATTAAGACCTAATGACCAGAACAATGGGAATGACCAGTAGACCAGTTGCTATGATGTGCACTGACCACCAGGGGGCAGATGCTTAACGCAGGAGCTGCCCCCTGGTGGTCAGTGCGCTCCCACAGCCAAGCAACCTACCCGTCTGGCAGGCTCCAGCAGGCAGGCCTGATCAGGACTGGGAAGACAGCCCCAACAGGCTCTGATTGCAGGCCAGGCCTAGGGACCCCACCCATGCACGAATTTCGTGCACCAGGCCTCGAGTATCTTATTAACTCTGTATGGTTACTAGACATATTGGAGACTCGCTCTTGGACACTTGAAAATATTTCATTGTATGTCATCTATACTTTTTTTGAAAGAATGCTTGACGATTAAAAAGATCAAAATCTAAAAAAGGGAGGGCGGGGCGCGTGTCCAATGCCTTCCTCGCGGAATCATGAGGCTGGCACGCCCGCAGCCCTGAGATTACTTCCCCTCCCGCCCTCCCGACGGGAAAGGGGCGGCACGGCTCGCGGAGCTGGACTG
>NW_005364139.1:355247-385116 GCF_000412655.1 Myotis brandtii
TGAGCCCGGACCTGGGAGGGGCGTGAGAGAGCAGCCCACCCTCCACCCCCTTTGCAGATAAAGCTCAGAGGAAAAAGAGGAGGGAAAACTAGCATTTACTGAGTAATGCCATGTGCCAGGCACTTTCCCTAATTGATTGTATTAATCCTCCTGAGGTTGGTATTATTACTGTTTGCAGTGGCTCAGAGGTTCAAAGCGAGTAGGTTTTCTTTCATTTTTAAAAAAATATATTTTATTGATTTTTTACAGAGAGGAAGGGAGAGGTTTAGAGAGTTAGAAACATCGATGAGCGAGAAACATCAATCAGCTGCCTCCTGCACACCCCCTACTGGGGATGTGCCCACAACCAAGGTACATGCCCTTGACCGGAATCGAACTCGGGACCCCTCAGTCCGCAGGCCGATGCTCTATCCACTGAGCCAAACCGGTCAGGGCAAGGTTTTCTTAAATTACTATTTTTTTCTGCATCTCACCATTTCATGTTATGACATACTTAAGAGAATGTGTCTCATATCTTTACTAAAAAGTCTAAGCCTGAATTGAAAATATGGATGCTAGATAAAATTCAAACTTCATCCCTGACCGGTTTGGCTCAGTGGATAGAGCATCGGCCTGCGGACTCAGGGATCCCGGGTTCGATTCTGGTCAAGGGCATGGACCTTGGTTGCGGGCACATCTGCGGGCACATCCCCAGTGGGGAGTGTGCAGGAGGCGGCTGATCGATGTTTCTAACTCTCTATCCCTCTCCCTTCCTCTCTGTACAAAATCAATAAAATATATTTTTTAAAAAAAATTCAAACTTCAGGATTCAGCTCTTGCTATCTGTCAATCAGCTTTATCTCCTGCCACTCCGTCACCCCCTCTGACCTTAGCTGCAGCCATACTGAACCATTTGCAGTTTCTAAAAGGCACCCACTTCTTCCGAGTTCACATGCCATTCTCACTGCCCGAGACCCCTTTCGTGTCTCTCCCTTCTCAACCGACCTAACTGACTCGTCCTTCAGACCAACCCCAATCATCACCTCTCCTAGGAGACTATACGGGAGGAAAAAGTTTTCCTTGATACTTCGGGTCCCTAGCGGGGTCTGAAAATTAGCTGACAATGACATAGTAACAGAAGAAAGCACACAAATCTTACTGAATTTTTACAGTGTCCATAGGAGCCTTTATGAAATGAAATGAAGTGACCAGAGAAGAAAGCTTTTACATCTTTTAGACCAGTGGTTCTCAACCTTCCTAATGCCGAGACCCTTTAATACAGTTCCTCATGTTGTGGTGACCCCCAACCATAAAATTATTTTCGTTGCTACTTCATAACTTAGTTTTGCTACTGTTATGAATCGTAATGTAAATATCTGATATGCAGGATGTATTTAGGCGACCCCTGTGAAAGGGTTGTTTGACACCCAAAGGGGTCGAGACCCACAGGTTGAGAACCGCTGTTAGACAAAGTGTGGTAGGCAGTTAGACAGACATGAGCAGAGCAAGGACAATGGGCCAGGTACAGGAGGTCCCCAGGGTGGAAAGCCCCAGGTGCCTAGCAACAGACAACCACCTGTGGGTGACTTTTCCTCCCCTCGCATACAGTTGGTCACAGTGGTTGGGACCCCCTGATCTTTCCTCCCTAGAGATAACATCTATGCCTCCATTGTTTGTATTTCAGCTCCAACCCCAGATAAGCAACAAAACCAACCACAGCTGACCTCAGCGCCAGCTGCATTGAATAATGACCCCCTGCCCTGGTGCCGGCCAATCAATTAGTGGAGACCACAATCCAGAAAGGACGCAACTGGAAAACTGCTGCATATTCTATTGAGATCTTCCCCTGAGACACCCTTAAGGCCCTTAGGATGGAGGACCCAGTGCGCTCTCTCTCCTGGGAGCACACCTGTGCCTTTCTCTTTCCCCTTCCTGCACCTTACCATTAGCTTCCTCACTCCCAAACTCCAAGGGCCCTTCCTTTGCCTCCACAACTTGATTCCTAAGCCCATTTCTTCTAGGAATTACTTTTTCTACCTCTGTGATTTACCAAATAAATGTTCTCTTACAGTTTGGGTCTTGGCTCTGAATTCTTTCTTAGCCAGAACCCAAGAACCGAGGTTGCTGAACCCAGGTTTGGTCTGACCCCACTGGTCCGACATCTAGTGCCTTCCAGCTGCCTACAACAAAAGAAACAATAACTTGTGAATAACTGACAAGACAGAGGGGTTTGGGCTAACGGAAGTCCACCTAGGGCTAGGAAATCCTTATCTTCCTTGACTAGGTGGATAAGACTTAGTTTAACAAGGTTTGCTTGCATATTACCCTGGTACCGGATCTCTGACCTCTGGGCTCATAAGAGTCTGTCTTGCCCTAGCCGGTTTGGCTCAGTGGATAGAGCGCCGGCCTGCGGACCAAAGGGTCCCGGGTTTGATTCCAGTTAAGGGCACGTACCTGGGTTGCAGGTTCCTCCCCAACCTGGGCCCTGGTTGGGGCACGTGCAGGAGGCAATCAATTGGTGTGTTTCTCTCACATCAGTATCTCATCTTTCCCTGTCTCGTCTACTCTCTAAAAATCAATAGGAAAATATCCTCAGGTGAGGTTTAAAAAAAAAATAGGGTCTGTCTCCATGAAATGAGACATTTATTTCTTGCCTTTAAGATAGAAAAGTGGAAACATTTTCTCCATTTACTGCTTCTTAATTGCCTTTAGCGCAAAATAACTTTTATGTCAAAGAGGCATATATTGTGGTGACATATTCTGGTTTCCCTTAAGGCCCTTCCTAGATCTTCACTTTAATTTAGATGACCTTTAATACTGCTCTATGCATATCAGTAAAATAGCACTGCATTCATTCCATAAGTACTTATTAAGCATCCCTACAGTATGGCAGGCAATGTACTAATTCTGGAATGTATTTTAGAAAACACTGTCTCTGATATCACAGAGATCCTACTCTATTGGGAGAAAAGGGACCAAGTAAATAAACAGGCAATTGCAAGATACTGGGGGGAAAGTGCTACAAGTAGAGAAGAAGGCTCTGCGGGAGTTCAGAGGAGGGGAAATAACATAGTCGAGAGATGAGGAATAGGAACCAGGAGAGAAGACTCCCCCGAGAAACTGAGGTAGGTCACCAAGAGAAGTGAAGGGCCAAAATGTTCTAGATAGAAAGAGTTGCATTTGTGATGTCTTCCAGGGCATAACTTGGGGAAACTAAAATAAATTCACTTTGGTTATGCCATAGGTATCAAGTCTGGGATTTGGATTTTAGTCTCTTTGCAAGCTAGTAAGTTTGGGTGCTGAGGGAAACCGGGAGACTCTTGAGTCCGAGATGTAAGCTTATTGCCCACAGCTCCACAAGCAGTATGAGCATGATGTTTGCATGGGCTTCCCTTGTTCTCTAAGTCCCACAGCAGCAATGCCATGAGCCAGATGGATGCTGAACATGCAGTAGATTTGCATCTCAACTGAACTGGGGGTATCTACCATTTCAATGGTAAGTGGTAAGCAAGCAAACAACCCTGGAAGATAAAGATGTTTTTCTCCAGAGCACAGGCACAGGTTTGTTTATAGCCTTGTGTCTTAGTCTCCTTGGGCTTCCGTAAGAAAATACCATAGGCCAGTGGCTTACACAACAGAAATTTACTTCTTACACTTCTGGAGGGTGGAAGTCTGAGGTCAAGGTGCTAGCATGGTCAAGTTCTGCTGTGAGCTCCTTGCTGAGTCCTCACATTGGCAGAGAGACAGCAAGCTCTCTGGTGTCTCTCCTTCAAGGAACACTAATCCCATCATGAGGGCCCCACCCTCATGATCTCATCTACACCTGATTATCTTCCAAAGGCCCATCTCCAAATACCATCACATTGAGGATTAGGGCTTCAACATAATAAATTTTAAAATTAAGGAGGACATGCCCAGCAAGCGTGGCTCAGTGGTTGAGCGTCAACCTAAGAACCTGGAGGTCTCAGTTTGACTCCGGGTCAGGGCACATGCCTGGGTTGCAGGCTCAATCCCCCGAGTGAGGTGTGCAGGAGGCAGCCAATCAATGATTCTCTCTCATCATTGATGTTTCTATCTCTCTCTCCCTCTCCCTTGCTCTCTGAAATCAATAAAAATATATATTAAAATAAATTAAGGGGGACATAACTTACTCCACAACACTTTGTTTTGTTTTAAATATATTTTAAATGATTTCAGAGAGGAAGGGAGAGGGAGAGAGAGAGAAACATTGATGAGAGAGAATCATGAATCAGCTGCCTCCTGCACGCCCCTTACTGGGGATCAAGCCCACAACCTGGGCATGTACCCTGAGCGGGAATACGAACCTGGGACCCTTCAGTCTGCAGGCTGACGCTCTATCCACTGAGCCAAACCGGCTAGGGCAAGTCCATAACACTTTGGAAGAAAAAGATACTGTTGCCCTCCAGAGCAAAGGCACACTTACTGCCTATTATAAAAGATTTCAATTCCCTGACCTCAGCATTCCTCTCCTATAATGCAACCCAGCCCACTGAGTGTGCAGGTGTCCTTCAGCCCTCTTTGAGTTGCCCCATGGGAATTGGAACTCAGGGACCCAACACAGAAATGCTGACACTCTAGCTAATGCTATTGCTATGAGCAATAAATTGTCCTTCATCTCTGACTCAAAAGTCTCGTGTTTTCTACCAGCATCCATAAAACTGTCAGGCTGACGTGTTAGCTTTCAAGTAGGGTAAAATATCAGAGCACTCACAGCCAGCTCTTAAGTGGGACCTATTGTCAACATAGTAAAGTCCAAAGGTGTCGGTAATTTTTACGGGTTTCTTTGAGCTACACTGATGACAATTGCCGGGAAGCAAGATTAAAAACTGCTCCGGAGAATGACAGTTTTACAGTTTCTTTTATGGATTTGTAGTTAAGGAAGATTACATGAAGGTAGGAGAAAGCAAGGTTGGGATTGAATTACAGGATAGTTAACAAGCATATGTGCTCCTGGAGAGTGGTTATGCCTCCAAGGGGGTCTTAAAAAGATGATTACTCTGGCATTTCAAAGGCGTATTAACCTAGATGCACAAGAACAATGAACAGGGTTTGCTTAAGGCAAAGATAAACGTTTTACTAAAGAAATGATATGCCTGAGGTGTGCTACCACCATGACCTACCCAGTTAGGAATTTATGATCAAATCACCCTGTGAGGTTATTTTCTATAGAGCCCCCTTTTTTTTGTCCACACTGAAATGTTCCTTTCAGAGGGAGAGCTTCCATAGGTGCTGACAAGAACTTGGGGTGGCCATAGGCTGATGACTGAAGAGGAATGAAACTGGAAGTTACTAAAGATGAGGAAGCTCAGAGAGTGAGAGACCCGGATGTTGTCTGGGCTGTTTACATGAACTTGGGGTCATTAGGATGACAGCAGGACCTGGAGTGGAATCCTGAAAAGTCAATGAGTGTGACAGTGAGCAGGTGATTGATAGTGCTGGAGAAGTGCTAGAGATTCAGGGCAGAGCGTCAACAGAGGAGAAATACATGCCCAAGGAGATCTGTGGACAGATGGTCTGAGAGAACCATTAGGCCACCCTGGCCGGGGTGGCTCAGTTGGTTGAGCATCGTCTCATGTAACAAGAGGTCACCAGTTCAATGCCCCATCAGGGCACATGCCCAGATTGTGGGATGTAGTAGATCAATGTGTTTCTTTGTCCTTCTCCTTTCCTCTCTCTCTAAAAAAAAAAAAAAAAATCAATAAAAACTTGTTTCTTAAGCCCATTTCTTCTAGGAATTACTTTTTCTATCTTGTGATTTTATCAATAAATGTTCTCTTACATTTTGAGTCTTGGCTCTGGATTCTTTCCCAGCCAGAACCCAATTACCGAGGTTGCTGAGCCCAAGCTTGGTCTGACCCCACTGGTCAGGCACCTGGTGCATTCCCACCACCTACAACAAAAGTGCAGGCAGCGCTCTGCAAACACCACACAGCCCCTCATTGTTATTGAGTTCATTGTTGTCTGTTAGCTATCCTATGCCCAACTATGTAAAAGAAGTACATATGTGTCTGTCATTTTACTGTTTATCCAATCCCAGAGGCCTTCCCGCTTTGCTTTCTCCCACCTCCCTAATTGATCACCAATGGATTTCATGTAACCCACGTATAGCTCCTTTTTTTATTGTAATGAATAAAATAAGGTGCAAAACTGCCATTCTCTGGAGCAGTATCTCAATCTGTGGAGATTCTGCTTCCCAACAATTATCATCAAATAAACTCACAACAATTCTTCACAGGTTTGAATGTTTCTTACGTTGACACTCTAAAAAAGTCCATTAAAAACAACCTTATGAAAGATATTATACAGGATCCAGATGCATCGCCATATAAAGGGGTCCACAGAGCAAAATCCAGAAGGCCCCAGCACAGGCGCTTCTGTCCCCACGGAACTGGAGTGCACCACCCTCCCAGCACGTGGACGTACTCACCAACCGGAAAACTCATCCAATTGTTTGTTCCAGTCTTTACAGAAATTAATCTTCAGTCTCTCCCCACCCCTTTCCTGTGTGGGGCTGAAAGTTCCAACCCTCTGTTGTAGGCTGGAGAACGGCACCAGGCGGGGTCAGATTAGACCTGAATTCAGCAACCTCGGTACTTGGGTTCTGGCTAGGAAAGAATTCAGAGCCAAGACTCAAACTATAAGAGAATGTCATAATAATAAAAGGCTAATATGCAAATGGTCATCACGCTGTGACTCGTAACTACTGATCAGCAGGGACCTGAGGCTGCGTGGCGCCTGGCCAGGGTGGGGGACCTCAGGCCGTGCCCCCCGCCCTATTGCCGGAGCAGGGGACCTGAGGCTGTGCTGGGGGACCTGAGGCTGCGCCCCCGCCTGGCGGGACTTGACGGGGTGGGGCCGGCAGGGTCTGGGTCTCCTGAGATTTCGAAGCGTGTGTGGGGGGGCGGGGACTTGATTCTGGGTCCCATGGTGCACCCCAGACTCTGACAGGAGGGAGATTTTCATATACATTTTACTAATTTTCTTTCATCTCTGACACTTCTATTATAGACAGAGGGCAAATAGCAATATTAAAATATTTCCTCTAGGCTGGTCTGCGTGCAGTGGCACCTACAATTAATTGATCACAGCCAGTTACAGATTTCTTTGTTCCCTCTGCACTCCCACTGCTTCACTTGACTAGCCTTAAAAAAAAAAATATTTCCTCTAATTAATTCCCTTTTAATGTGCATGAATTTCATGCACCGGGCCACTAGTTTATTGATAAAAATCACAGGGAAGAAGTAATTCCTAGAAGAAATGGGCTGAGGAAACAAGTTATAGAGGCAGAGGAGGGCCCTTGGAGCTTGGGAGTGAGGAAGGTAATGGTAACACCTGGGGAATGGAAATGGGGGAGGGGGGGAAAGGTGCTGGGCCTGCGTGCTAAATGCTGGGTCCTCCATCCTAAGGGCCTTAAGGGTGGAGAGTTTAGGGGAGGTCCCAGGGGAAGATCTCAATAGAATCGTCAGCAGTTCTCCAGGTGTTTCCTTTCAGGGTTGTGGTCTCCACTGGTTGTTTGGCACTAGGGCAGGGGGTCATTATTCAATGCAGCTGGCCCTGAGGTCAGCTGTAGCTGGTTTGGTTGCTCTTCTGGGCCTGGGGCTGAAATACAACTGAGGTCTAGATATTATCTCTAGGGAGGAAAGGTCAGGGGTTCCGAATCCCTTGACCATCTCTATGCTGGGGTAGGAAAGGTCACCTGGGGACTAGGTCCCACCCTACATTTGTCCTTTGCTAAGCACCCAGGGCCTTCTGTGACCTTCTGTGCCTAGCCCCGTGGTCGGCAAACTGCGGCTCTCGAGCCACATGCGGCTCTTTGGCCCCTTGAGTGTGGCTCTTCCTAAGCCTTAGGAGTACCCTAATGAAGTTAATAACAATGTACCTACCTATATAGTTTAAGTTTAAAAAATTTGGCTCTCAAAAGAAATTTCAATCGTTGTACTGTTGATATTTGGCTCTTGACTAATGAGTTTGCCGACCACTCGCTAGTCCATCATCCTTGCTCTGCTCCTGTCTAACTGCCTGCCACAGATTGGCCTTTGTTAGGGACAAATACTGCCTTAGGACATGACTACCCACCATGAACCGCCTTTGTTAAAAAGTGTTCATTTCAGACCAGCCTATGTGGTTACTTTAAGTCTCCCAGTTTGTGAGACCACCACACAGGCCTCCCCCGAGCTTGTCAGGTTTAGTTTGTGGCCCCTTTTCATCCGCACAGTAATGACTGATTCCCTACTAATGAGAAACATTGGCTTGCTCATATGTCCGTCTTTTAAATAACCCAAAGGAGCAAGGCGAGACTTCTCAGGACCCTGCAGCTTCACCTAAGCAACGCTGCCATGTGGACTTGGGGTGGGCACTCGGTCTTTCACCCACATGGGGCAGAGCCAAGCCTCTATCTCTCAGGCTTCTCGCCCAGCCAGCCCCCGCCCCCCCCCCCAAAGATAAATGTGAGCAGGGCCCGAGAGCAGCCAAAGAAGATCCATGGTTGTACCATTTTACATTCTCACCAGCAGTGTATGGGAGTTCCAGTACCTTGGGATTTCAGGGTTTTGTTTTTAGCAATTCTAATAGGTGTGCATTGGCATGTTATTGTTATTGATTGATTTGAGAGAGAAGGGAGAGAGAGAAACATTAATTTGTTATTCCACTTATTCATGCATTCATTGGGTGATCCCTGTATGTGCCCCGGCGGGGGATCGAACCCGCAACGGTGGGGTATCAGGAGGATGCTCTAACCCTGTGGTTGGCAAACTGCGGCTCGAGAGCCACATGCAGCTCTTTGGCCCCTTGAGTGTGGCTCTTCCACAAAATACCACGTGCGGGCGCGCGTACAGTGCGATTGAAACTTCGTGGCCCATGCGCAGAAGTCGGTTTTCGGCCTGGGTGAGTCTATTTTGAAGAAGTGCTGTTGATATTTGGCTCTGTTGACTAATGAGTTTGCCGACCACTGCTAACCAACTGAGCTACCAGACCAGCTGGCATCTTATTTTATTTCCTTAATACAAGTTATTCTTTTTAAATAAACAAGACTTTTCTGGACACAATGTCTCAAATCTTGGCAATCCTCGGGGGAAGTACGGAGTCCTTGGTGGAGAACTTGGAGGGAAGCAGAGGCACTGGCTACTGGCTGTGCCTGATGGGAGAATAGGATGTTTTTTCATCCTAGGTCTGCAGGAACCGGCACGTCTTCCCTCTGGTCAGCAGAGGGCAGGAGAGGGCAGAAAATAAGCTGCCCAGTTTGGGGCTTATCAGACACCAGCATCGATTGTATTTGGACACATTGTTATATTTACAGTTTTGCTCAAATGCCATTGCCACTGAACCTACTTAACTGCTACCTTGTGAGACTTGACAGATTAACCGTGTGTAATGATTCAGTAACAAACCTTAACAAACCTTGTAACATCCTTCCATGCCAAAGCGTAACTAACCTAACCTAACTGAACCTCCCAAACTGAGCTACCTTTGTACAATCTACTCTCTAATGACACTCTGAAGAGTGAGCTTGTGTTAGGGCAGTGGTTCTCAACCTTGGCTGCACATTAGAATCACATTAGAATCCTTTAAAAATCCTGATTTCTGGGCCTCATCCTCCGGAAGTTCTGTTTCTTTGTTATGGGATGGGGCCACGACATTAGTAACAAAGAAACAGAATTTCCAGAGGATGAGGCCCAGAAATCAGGATTTTAAAAGGATTCTAATGTGCAGCCAAGGTTGAGAACCACTGTGCTGGGGGAACTCATAAGCAGCTGAGCTAGGTGGGTCCCTGTTCTTCATCACCTCCAACTTTGCAGGAGCCAAGAGACACCAAGGAAAGACGGAGGGGGACAGGTCTCCCACCCACCAGCTAGCTGTGAGCACTCTCCCTAGGGCAGTGATGGCGAACCTTTTGAGCTCGGCGTGTCAGCATTTTGAAAAACCCTAACTTAACTCTGGTGCGGTGTCACATATAGAAATTTTTTGATATTTGCAACCATAGTAAAACAAAGACTTATATTTTTGATATTTATTTTATATATTTAAATGCCATTTAACAAAGAAAAATCAACCAAAAAAATGAGTTCGCGTGTCACCTCTGACACACGTGTCATAGGTTCGCCATCACTGCTCTAGGGCCTGGGACAGGGAAACTCGGATGGTACTGCACAGATTTCCTGGGGCTGGGGCTGGGGCTGGGGCTGGGGCTGCAGACTGCCCTGAAGATGTACTCCAGTCTGAGCCTCTGACTCCCGCCTGCAGTGGAACCGAAAAGTCCTAAGAAGGGTGGCAAACATCAGGAAGAGCTCCATCCTAGCCAGCTGGTCCCCTGGGCACACCCCATGCCCTGGAAGCAGAGGGAAAGGTCAGAGGGTGGCAGCTGTCCCTGTCCTACCACACCCCCTACCCACCACCCATGACACAGCGCTGTGCCCAGTACCAGCGGAGGATGGCAGACAGTCCTCACTGACCACGAAGTTTCCCCCCTTGTCTGGGAAGTGACTGGGGTTGAACTGTTGGGGGGTCTCCCAATACTCAGGGTCATAGAGCACAGAGGCCAGGCTAGGCAAGATGATGGTGCCCTGCACAGAGGAGCTGGTGTGGCCCAGGGGGCCTCAGCTGGCCCAGCACCCAGCCCTGACACTGGGCTGCAGTGAGCTTGGCCAGCCCCCCATGTGCTGGTGAGAGTTGCCCAGGGGCCAGGGGGCCTCATGGAGACTCCGCAGGCGGGTCCTCTCTGGGTTCCCTCCCTCCAGGCTCACGTCAGTGAAGTGGCTGAGCACCTCTACCCGAAAAGCTCCCAACCCAGGCCAGACATGGCCACTGCATTCCTATTTGGGATGCATGGAGAAGCTGTAGGCATGGCTGGAGGGGACCAAGTTCTGTGCAGGGCAACATACACTGTGTGTGTGTGTGTGTGTGTGTGTGTGTAAGAGAGAAGAAATGACATGGCAGACAGACTAAGAGGAAGAAAGACCGAGTAATGAGAAGGAGGGGAGACAAAAAGCTTCACTCTAGGCCTGGGGAGAGGAGAGGTAAACCCTAACCCTAGCCCTCACTGTACCTCAGAGGAGAAGTGAGTGATTGGAAAGAGAATCTGACTGATCCGATGGGAGCCGAAAGGAGCCAAAGGCTCCTTCTGTCGGTGATTTCTGCTCCTTTCCACATGGGCCCTGGGCTGACCAGGAGGCCAGGGTGGAGCCAGGGTGGGGTTGGTTATGGAACTGGGACCTGGGACACTCAGGGGTTCTGAGGAAGGCTCATTTAACAACCACCAGAGAATTAAATCAACTGCCTCTGTGGGGGCCAGAGGACTAGCCACAGGAGTCTTGGTTTTGACAAAGGAATCTTGAAATTAAAAACAAAACTGAGCAGTGGTTAGAGCATCGGCCCACAGACTGAAGGGTCCAGGCTTGATTACAGTCAAGGGCACGTACCTCTGTTGCAGGCACGCGCAGAAGGCAACCAATCGATGTCTCTTTCTCTCTCTCTTTCCCTCCCTCCCTTCCACTTTCTCTAAAAATCAATGGAAAAAAATATCCTTGGGTGAGGATTAGCTAAACAAAACAAAACAAAAACAAAAACAAAACCCCCAAAAACTCAGCAAAGTTTGAAGCCTGCATCCCAAATAGAAGTTAGTAAGGAATGCAGAATTTGGACACTGTAAATACTTTCAGAAGGCACTTTTTTCTTTGTTTCAGTTGCATTACTGCAGCTTACAGGAAGGGCCTAGTCCTGGTCATCCAGACCTACAGGCGCCCAGACTTGGTCCTTCTGGTTTTAAGCAGAGGGCTTGGGAGGCACATGTTCTTGCTGCTGCCTCGTGAGCAAACATTCCCTAACTATAGTCCCGGGAATTTCCCCATTTTCCCTGCCTGTCTCACAACAGTTCTTAATACTCACCTTCAGATGCAGAGGCTCCTGGCAAGATGCTCTTTTCCCTTCAAAATCATGTGTATCCTGCCCTGGGCGATGTCCCGGCTTCTTGCAAAGTGACGGACTGATCTTAACTCCTGGAACAGGCTCAGAGCAGAGCCAGTCCAGTACACAAAAAGGCAACTTTCTCTCTCCCCCAAATTACAGAGCCACTGCCTGCGGGGTACCCTCCGGGGACTCTCCACCAGCTTCTTCCCAATAAGTGGCAATTTGAAGTTCATGATCGGGTAGAATGAGGAGAGACAGGCGTGAGACGCCACCACGGTGTCAGGAAGCATTGCCGTTGTCATCATCACTCCATGGAATATCTGTAGCATTCAATGATCTACGGTCAAGCTTTGGTTCCACTTTCAGGAGACATCTCTCGCACGTTGCACAAGCTCGGTATTGATTGCAGGCTGCTAATTGTTCCCTGGAGCTCTGGTCACAGAACAGCTCCTAGAATCAAATGAGCAGGAATGGACTCTTACTGAGGAAATTTCTAATCTCAAGTGGTAGTACACAGAGCTGAACCCTGGTTCCTTCCTTTTATTTTTAAAAAATATTCTTTTATTGATTTCAGAGAGGAAGGGAGAGGGAGAGAGAGATAGAAACTCAATGATGAGAGAGAATCACCCATCAGCTGTCTTCTGCACACCTCGCACTGGGGATTGACCCCACGACCCGGGCATGTGCCCTGACCAGGAATTGAACTTGGGACCCTTCAGTCTGAGGGCCGATGCTCCATCCACTGAGCCAAACCAGCTAGGGCCCTGGTTCCTTCCTTTTAAACTTGACCTAAATCGACACAGCTTCAGACAATCAGGACAGAGAGCACCTGCCGGGCCAATAGCTAGAGGAGCTGATGACATGGTCCTGTTGTCACATTCTGGGAGACATTCGTCAGACCTATGAACTTGCTGGCCAATTACTGCCAAGGACAGTCCAGTATCAGGCAATCTAGCAGATCAATGGACAATGCAAAACATCTCCACTTTACACATTAGTTCCTTTATTTACGTAGAGAGGTATCTTTGGAGCAACACAAATAGCAGGGAGTGTGGTGGAAAGAGCAAAAACTTTGGATTCAGAGGGACATAAATTTGAAACTCAGTTAAGTCACTTACTGTGTGTTCGGGGCAATTACTTGAGCTCTCTAAGCTGAAATTTCAAGTCTGTTAAAAAAAAAAAAGAAAAAGAGTAACAGCCCTAGCCTGTTTGGCTCAGTGGATAGAGCATCAGCCTGCAGATTGAAGGGTCCTGTGTTCGATTCCAGTCAAGGGCACATGCCTGGGTTTCGGCTCGATCCTCAGTAGGGGGTGTGCAGGAGGCAGCCAATCAATGATCCTCTCTCATCATTGATGTTTCTCTCTCTCCTCCCTTCCTCTCTGAAATCAATGAAAATATATTTTAAAAAAAGAATAACAATAACATCTAAAGAACAGGGCTGTTAAGAAGAAATGTGTGTGGAAGCAGGACTCTCACGCTTGATTAAATTAATAATAAATGAATAATCACAACCTGGCAGGGAGCTTGGAGTCAAAAGTGCCCTGAACCACAGTTCTAAGAGTTAAACCAACACAGTCATGATGGAGAAGACTGGGCCCCCTACCGTTTTTCCCTATCATTTTTTAAATTATGGAGATCATAATTTTAGCCAACTGCCTCATACAGTTGTACCAGGAGATACACGGTACACTCGAGTTGGGTAAACTGAAGATAGATTAGGAAAGAGATTGTTTACAAAGGTGCATGGGCAGGAGTTAGGAAAAACACAGGCATAGAGCTAGCCATGATGGGGTCCCTTTTATGCTCAAGTCTTAAAGACTCAGGAGACATTGTTTAATGGGTTTAATGTGGAAACCCCAACACCAACCTCTCCATCAACACAGTCACTGCTTTCCCATTTCTACACCTTCACTCATGCAGTTCCCTCCACCTGAAGTGCCTTCCTCCTTGTCTCCACTCTAGTGGGAGACTTGCTTGCTCTGCTCCCAAATATATTGAACTTCGACAAATTTCATCATTGAGAAGTGAATAATTTCCTGATATCACATTCTGAAAGGGCTTTTTATAAAAAAAAAATTGATTTGAGAGGGAGAGAGAGAGAAACATCAATTTGTTGTTCCACTTATTTATGCATTAATTGGTTACTTGTAAGTGCCCTAACCAGGGATTGAATCCACAACTTTGGCGTAGCGGGACAACACTCTAACCAAATGAGCTACCCGGCCAGGGCCCCTGAAAAGGACTATTGTGTGGACTATTACCTAATAGACAATGTTGTCAACAGAGATTTTCTGGAAGATGTAGCAGCAGCTTTCCTCATGCGCCTGTTTCTGAGGGTGACTGCAGTACTGGCCAAGGACAAAGTATTGAAACCAGAGTGGATGGTGGTCTTTCTGTGAGTATAACTTGGGGTGACTGGGGTGGGTGATTATGGGCATAACCCTATCATGTCTAGGAATGGGTGGGTGACATGTACCTTCCCAAACACTGTTTTTGCTTATCTAAATGTGAATGTGAGTGGTTGTATCACATGGTACATGGCCCATCTTGACCAGTTGCTGGCTCCCAAAGGAAATGTACATGGAGGTTGCTTCGGGCAAAACCCTCCCATTGATTTCTTCAAGGCTTTGGCCATGTCTCTGGGAAGCAGTTTGGTGAGTTAGTTCAGACAGTCTGTTGCCTGAGGACTCCTATGGCTGGTTTGGGGGAAGTCCAAGGCCTGGAGACCTTTATGGCAGCAGCCCCTGGGCCTACATGCTGATATTAAACCTTTATTTTTTATTATTATTTTTAATGTTCTTATTGATTTTAGAGAGAGGGAGAGGGGAAAGAAACATTGATGAGACAGAAACATCAATGGGCTGCCTCCTGCATGCCCCCTACTGGGAATCAAACCAGTGACCTCAGTGCATGGGTCGACACTCAACCAACTGAGCCACACTGGCCAGGGCTTTATATTATTTTATTTAAAAAAAAAAATATATATATATGATTAGAAAAAGCTAGAAAGGATACACCAATATAACTTTGACTATTTGGGGGTGATGGGTACCTCAGTAGTGTTGTATAACTACCCCCAACTGTACTGTAGTGGCTTTAAAAAACATTTTATTTTGCTCAGGGATTTGGGAAGGGCTCAGCTGGTGGTTCATCTCTGATCTATGTGACATCAGCTGGGGTGGCTGAGGCTGGAGGTTCCACTTCCAAAATGGGTACAGGCAGTTTTTGGTTTCTTCATTGCACCTTTCTGCATGCATTACTTTTATTATAAGGAAAAAGTTATTAAAAGAAATATGGCGCACAACAGTGCAGGCAATGATCAGTGTGAGTGAGACTTCAGTTAGCTCAGCCTTTCAGTGCCCCCTTGACTCATTTGCTTTCAATGCTAGGCCTTATTTCTGGGTGATCAATTAGGAAGGAGCTGTCATGTCACTAAGCCATTCCCCAAACACTGGGTATTCTCTTTTCTGGTTTTCCTGAAGTCATTCCTCATAAAGGTTTCTTTTCCTTGATGCCACTTTTTTTTTTTTTCTCTTTGAAGTGATCAAATTCAAATAACCAAAATGGAAGTCTACAACACTTACTTCTTTTAACAAATATTCTTTGAACATCCATGGATAGGCACTATTCAAGAGTTAGTTGTGTAGTGTGATACTTATTAGGCTCTTATTATATGTAAAACATAATACGTAAGCCAGAAATGATAAGGTACACAAAAATAAGATGATTTACTGCCTCCAAGAAGTTTAAATTCATGGGCAGAAATATTTAAAAAAATCAACTATAATATGCAAAGTAAAAGCAAATAAACCTTAAGTAGATGTGAAAGCAAAGGGCTGTAGGAACACAGAGAAATTTGGTTGGAAGAGAAAGGCCTTGTGGAGGGCATAGTATTTGAACTGAGTTTAAAAAGAAAAATATGCTTTTGTTTGACAAGATGACCAGGGATTCCAAGCTGAGAAAATTACAAAGATTTAAAAGTGTGATAATATTGGCCTACTTTCAGGAATACTGAGTAGAAAAGGAGGGTTGGAGCCAAATAACGCACACCCTGACTGCCAGGCTAAGGAATATGGGCCACTCTACAAGCAACTGTCTGTGCCCTGAAGATTTTTTAAACCCTTAGTCTCTTTTTTAAAAATTTGTTAAAATTGAATTTATTGGGGTGACACTGGTTCACAAAACCATACAGGTTTCAAGTGTAAAACTCAACAAAACATCATCTGCACACTGCACCGTGCGCCCATCACCCAAAGCAAAGTCTCTTTCCGACCCCACGTATCCTCACTTTGCCCACCTCCACCTACCCCCACCCCCCTTTCCTCTGGCCATCACCACACTGTTGTCTGTGTCTATGTGTTATCTATGTGTTTTGGCTAATCCCTTCACGTTCTTTCATCCAGTCCTGCGCACCCCCGCCTCCTGCCCCAAACAGCTGTCAGTCTGCTCCATGTACCCATGCCTGTTTCTATTTTATTCATCAGTGTGTTTTGTTCATTAGATTCCACATAGGAGATCATAGGATACTTGTCTTTCTCTGACTGGCTTATCTCACGAAGCATAATAACCTTCAGGTCTGTTCATACTGTCGCAAAAGGCAAGCCTTTCTTCTTTTTTATGGCCAAGTAGTATTCCATTGTGTAAATGCACCACAGCCTCTTTCTACCAATGGGCACTTGGGCTATAAAGTATTTCACCAACTTGCATTTTTGGTTTCCATATTGTCAGTAGTAAATACAATGGCTCAGAGAGGGGCACCAAGGCGGGGAGACCATGAGGCTGTAATTACAGGTATATTATGAATAGAGGGAAGGAGAAAGGGGTGGTGGTGATGCATAGGACCTGGAGTGACTGAATTTATTGGGAAGGGGAAGGAGAGTAAATTAACTCAAGGCTTCTAGCCTACAGACTCCAGAGGACAATGGTACTACTAAAGAAGCACTGATTTTCAAGAAGCTGAGGCACCGGTGATGCCCAGTGGAGGCACTTAGCAGGCAGCTGGTACCAAGGAGGGGCCAAGCCCACAGTGGAAGCTTTGTCACTTCACCTGTGGGAGGGAAAGAATCCGTGCAGAAAGGAAAGGGAGTGGGCAGAGGCAGGAAAAAGCTTTCCTTTAAGAAGGCAAAGCAGGTTAAGAGAGGTGGGAGGACACCCGAGATGAGAACAGAGCTGACAGGAGGGGGAGTGAGTCCCAGTGCAGCAGAGCTTGAACAGGACAAGGACCAGGAGGCCCTTTCGCTGCCTGTTCCCCTCTGGGAAGGTAAGTCCAGGCATCAACGGAAGTGCGTGTTCATGTCAGTGCCGTCCAACAGAACTCCCTGCAGCGATGGGCATGTTCTGCATCTGTGTCCGACACAGTAGCCGCAGGCCACGTGGCTCCTGAGCACTCGAAATGTGGGAAGAAAATTTTAACTTTAGAGTCAAGCCTCTGTGTTTCCAAGGCAGCAGTTTACGAAAAGGCTGGGTTCAGGGGATGATCCCTGCTGGTCGGCAGAACAGGTACCAAGCAGGTTAAAAGCTTCTTGGCTGCATTCAATACACTCTATCGAGAAACTCCGTAATGATTACCCTTTTGGATGCGTACTTAATTCTCAGTGAGGTAAGCTGAATGAATTGGCCAAAAAGGCAGTTATGTTGTTTGAATTGCTGAGAACCCTTAACCAACTGTTCATTTGAAATATATTTCACCACAACCGCCCACCTCGCCCAAGCATCACCCTGCCCACGCCCAACCCGCTCCTTGGCAGCACGGGAGCTGAATTTGGTGACACAGTCTTAGGGGCCAGGGCCCACCCGGTGATGTCAGGCCTGCTGGGCCCCGTGCCCCTGGCAACCAACCGGCTCTGCTCCTGGCCCTTCTCAGATGTAACTCCATCGCGGGATACTCAGAGCCCGCCTCTGGGATTCCCGTCATTCAAAGACACCCTGCTCCCTTCCCAGAGAACTAGTTTATACACCAAGAGTTTTATAAAATCCAAAATAACTTTATTCACTTTTCCAGGTTTTTGTTTCCACAAGGTGTTCAGCAAACATGCTAAGGCAACAGAATGTCTAGTTGGTCACGACATGCAACGCTGACCATTCAACTGATGACAGCAGCGACCACGCCCACCTGAGCTGCTGGCCCCACGGCACAAAGGGGGTTTGCAGAAACACACCGAACCACACGGCAATCAGCAACCTGAGGTAGGTCTCTTTACAGTACAAAGACTTCCACACCAGTGCGAGACACTGAGTAGCAAGAGCTGCTTGAAGTCGCGGACTTTGGAGAGGGGAGGAGACTGTGCGACATCTGCAGTGAGAAAAGAAGACAGACCCACGAAATCCTGAACCCTGTCACTGAACTGTGGAGGCGCAGACCAGGCGAATGAAGAAGGACCCCCGGAAAAAGCAGCGGTCGGCCCCGGGGCTGGGAGCCGACGGGTGTGGGAGCCGGAGCTCTGTGCAGTGGCCAGCGTGCGGAACCTGAGGCAGTGGGACACTCTGTGAAGAGACTTGATTCTTGTTTAGAAACAACAGCAAGAAGAGGAAGGCAGGGAGGGAAAGGGGGGTGGGGGGCTTTGCCCCACTGCTCTCCTGACGGAAACAGGGAGGTGACACCAGGACAGAAGGCAGGAGCCCTGAGAATCCACGGCGCCCTGCGCGGCCTGTGGGGAGGCGGCAGGGGGGGCCGCTGCAGGGCCCACCATTGCCACACGTCTTCCTTTTTGGACACCCAGGAAACCTGGCGCCATGAAACAACCAGCTGGCAAAGAACAATATGCTCCCCTTTCTGTCGTCTAATAGCAAAACCAGATCTCCAGTGCAGCAAACTGTACAAAAACGATAGAAAGGAATCTGCACTGTTATTAGCACAGTGCTCATTTTAATATAAAATAAACAGCTTACATTTTCACTGTAAATATAGGCTATGTACAGGTTTATATATATATATATATAGATACAGCTACACGTAGAAAGCTTCATTATAGGCCTCTGATACATTTATAATAACGGTTCCCTGAACCTTTTAGAGTGCAATTAAAAACAAAAACTAAAGTCTGTTTACATGAATCTGGAGTCAATACAATAATCAAAATAGGACTCTCCCTACAAGTGAAACACACAAGCCGATCCTGAACTGCTGTGCGAAAGGTAAAATCGGGAAAGGCAAGGTTTCGGCTGGACAGGACGAGCGCGGCCCCGGGGTGGCGGCGCTCCAGAGGAAAGAGACCGAGGCGGAGCGGGAGGAGTCAGCCCTTGACAGCGACCTTGTTCTCTGTAGCAGCAAACATGGCATAGAACCGGGAGCTGTCGTTGGACAGAAGGACCGATGGGGTGTCGAACTCCACTACCTGCGAAGGAAGGAGACGGCATCAGGATGTGATTCGAGGGCACACTGTTCAGGAAGGGGGGCAAGCCCAAAAGCCCCCTGAGGATGGAATCAGGGTGACAATTCGACGAGCCCTGCCGTGTCCAAATGGGCTCCTTTTTATTTTTATTTTTTTAAACTAACCAGGGTACCAGGGAAAGGTTGGAGAGAAACACCTCTAGACCCCCTTCACCTAATTCATTCAGCCTTAGGTGTGCAGGAATCGATCGACAAGATAGTACAGGCTGTGGGGGAACCCACGGCAGCACAAGTCAAAGGCTTAGCAGGCAAATGGCATCTAGTTATGCAAGCTGATCTAAATCTATAGATGGAAAAGGAATGGCTCAGGAGACCTACTTGGCAGAAAAATAAAAGGAAGTGAGAGTCCTGGCCGGGTAGCTCAGTTGGTTAGAGCGTCATCTTGATACACCAAAGTTGTGGATTCGATCTCTCCGGTCAAGGCACATACAAGGGTCAACCAATGAATGCATAGATAAGTGGAACAAATGGATGTTTCTCGCTCCCTCTCTCTGTCTCTCCACCCCCCTTCCTCTTCCTCTCTAAAAATCAATAAGTAATTTTTTTTTTATAAAAAAAGAAGTGAAGCCCTAGCCAGTTTGGGTCAGTGGATAGAGCATCAACCTGCGACCGAAGGGTCCCAGGTTCAATTCCAGTCAAGGGCATAGGCTCAGGTTGCGGGCTTGATCCCCAGTAGGGGGCATGCAGGAGGCAGCCGATCAATGATTCTCTCTCATCATCGATGTTTCTATCTCTCTCTCCCTCTCCCTTCCTCTCTGAAATCAATCAATAAAAACAGAAAAAGAAAAAAAGTGAGTAAAGGATAGACTCAGTCAATTATCTAGTCCTATGATGGACTTCTATGCAGTCTCTGGAAACCATATTGCAGTAGAAAAGTGCATGACATCCTGGCAGGACCTGCCTCCCAGGATGTGGCTGACAATGCCACATACTTCCCAGCCTCCCTTCTGCAGGGCAAAGGCATGGACACACCTTTGCCAGGAGATGAAAGGGGAGGTCTCCGGGGGCGCTTCTAGGAAAGGATCTGCCCAGGGGAGACAGGCCTAAGGACAAAGCATCCTTCCTTTGGACTGGCTGCAGGAGGGTAGGAGGCTGGGTGCTAGAGCAGACACTGCACTATGTGTGGACAGGGAGACACTGGCTTTCTTGAGAGACAGGCAGGCTGTAAGCAGGTAGATATGGGAAAGGAAAGAAGGGGAAAGGACGTTTTAGGTAGGTGGAACTGTATGCGTAGACACAGAAGATGGAAAAGCTTAAGGGATGCAAGATTGTCTGTGGCTAACAGCACTTGCAAGGAACGAGAGGGAAATGAAGAAGGCATGGCTGGGCCAGGTTGTGGGGAAGCTTCAAATAGCAGGATACAAGTTTGGCACCCCTACGTGATTGCAAAAAGCAAACGACACCTGGTGGCTGGTCTCAACACGCCTTGGGCAACTGTTATCTATGTGAATTAATTACTAACTAAACTTGCTCGCTGACCTAAGTCAGTGTGCCCCTATTTTCAAGCAACAAAATAACAGGTAGTAAAGCAAAACAAGAACCCAGGAGTGCCTCAAATTCAGTGCCTTGTTGGGAGGGGGCCTGTATCTCTCTCCAAACGGACTGGACTAGAGCTGCTATGGCTGCTTTTCTAAATGTTCAGAACCACCCTCAGAGGCCAACCAGCCCCGTCCTCCCAGTGTATCTCTCTCCAAACGACTGGACTGAACCACCCTCAGAGGCCAACCAGCCCCGTCCTCCCAGACAAGGCCACATGCCTCAGTACCTGTCCCTGGGCCAGCACCATAATCCTATCAGAGCCCAGGACCGTATGCAGGCGGTGGGCAATCGTCAGCATAGTGCAGTCGGCAAACGCTTCTCGGACCGTCTCTTGGATCAGCAGGTCTGTCTCCGTGTCCATGGCAGCTGTGGCTTCATCTAGAATCAGAATCTGCCGGGGAAGAGAGGAGAAAGAGGATCCAACCAGTTCCTTAAGCATGCTGGTTAACTTAGATTTTCCTAAAAAGTATTTTAGCATTTGAATTTTATACCATACATTATTTATGATTCTCTCTCATCATTGATGTTTCTATCTCTCCCTCTCCCTTCTTCTCTGAAATCAATAAAAACATATTCTTTAAAAAAACAAACCCCCCCATATACCCAAATTGTGTCAAGGTTAATCCAGAAACACCTCTGGGCATTCTCTTAAAAGTGCCACTGGGCTGGGAGCCAGGAACGCCTTCAGACCACGTGCCACAGGGAAGGGTGCTCCTCCACCTCCCTGTTCTCTCCTGCCCGGCCCTCCCCTCCCTTCCCCCAGCTCCCACCAAACCGCCGCACCTTGCAGTGACGGAGCAAGGCTCTTGCTATGCATAAAAGCTGGCGTTCCCCCACTGAGAAGTTCTCCCCATTCTCTAGCACTTCAGATTCAAGTTTCAGAGGTAGCTGAGCAATCTAGGAAGAAAGAAAGTAGAAATGAGAAGGGTCCAAAAGTGAGGGGGAAAAACACCCTAGCTTTTGTCAAAAATCCAGTAGCAAAGGTAAGTTATTCTGGAACAGAAGAAGGAATACTAGCTGAGAACCTGGCTCACCTAGAAAGAAGGTACAGGTGTGATGGTCACGTGATCAGGACCCAGGTTTTCTAGGACCCCCTATTTCAAATATACTATTCTGTTAGTCTCCTACTCTCAAAATGTCCCAGAAATTCCAATATTTTCATGTCCCCAAATCCTGGCAGATAGTGGTCCTAATTTTTGAGCCACTGAAAAGTTGGTCGTGCAATAGGAAATGGGGAAAATAAAACTGCTGTCTTTCTTAAGTCTAAAGCTCTAGGCCCATGGCTGTCAAACTTTTCTTTTTGTAAGCTACGCAAGCTAGTCTTCAAATGAAATTATTTGAGAAAGCTCAGTCTAAAAGAGAGAATAGCAGAGCTGATCTAGTTGAGTTAGGGCAAGGGATCCTGAGTTTGACTTAAGCAAAGGCACGGACACCCTCCTCCAGGAGGGATATCCATCTGCAGACTGTGGCCCCTGGAGGGGCCTGCCGAGCACCCCGCAGAGATCTGTGAATCCATGAGCCTACTGCGTGCTTTCTGCAGACTCAATAAATGATATATCTCTTGCACACAGAAAGATACTTCAAAAGCCTGCTGTACTGTTATGATTAATAAAGTAGAAGTTAATGTAAAAGCATTACTGAATTCTGAGTAGTTGTCATGGACATGTCTTCAGTCAATGGGTGGGAAAAGGGTAATAGGATCATGGGCGTGGGGGTAGAGGGAGGAGGTGGAGGGCAGGAAATATCCACTTTTATGCCCTTTCTGGAATGTCTGGGAAGTCCTGCTCAAGAGTGTTCCTCCACAGATACCCTGGAGGTGGAGGACAGACCAGGCTGGACGGAAGCAGCTGGGCAGGCTGGGCAGTGCCCACAGCATTGCTCGCCCTGGCTTCTTTACTTACACATTCTTTCATGTGTGTCCTCTCCAGGGCGTCCCAGATCTGGTCTTCTGTGTACTGGCTGAAGGGATCCAAGTTTGATCTAGAGAGGAACACAGAGGAACGTGTCAGGGATCCCTCATGTACGCACCACCCTGCGAAGGCTGTCGGGGTAAAAGTCTAAACAAGCACGGGAAAAGGGCTTACACCCCCTAAGGTCACAGAGGGCTCATCCCCTAAGCAGCCAGAGGTGGACGCTGATGCCTGCCCCAGGCAGGACGATCTCTGAGAACAGAATTTCTTCTTTATAAAATGTTATTTTTACTTTTATAACAGTTACGTAGGAAAATTAAGAAATATAGACATGCAAATCACAAAACACAAGCCAATACGTGTTTTCGTCATCTCTAGTCAGATCCCCAGAAACAAAAGGTGTTAGCACTTCGGCATACATGCCATGCCCCAGAATTTCTTCTTTATAAAATGTTTTTACTTTTATAACAGTTACGTAGAAAAATTAATATAGACATACAAATCACAAAGCAAAAACTAGTAAGTGTTTTCATCATCTCTAGTCAGATCCCTAGAAACAAAAGGTGTTAGCACTTCGGCATACATGCCAGGTTTTTCCCTGGCAAATACATGTTAAAATACATCTCCCTGCATGCACAGGGAGACACTCTCTTCCTTCCTATGCACCAGGGGAAGAGCAGGGACCTGACAGCTAGCTGACCCGGAAAACGAGCGGACCCAGCGGAAGGCGGAGGGAATGAGAGAGAGGAAAGGGCAACCGAAGAGGCAGGACTGCCTTTCTTCCGGTTCAGAAAACCAGCTTGAGGTCTATTCCTGTTTACTGTCCCCACAGTATCTGCCGCATGGAAATCACGGATATCAAAACAGGCCTAGGCATTGCTGGGAATGTTACAGACGGGACAAAAAGCTCTCTGTCATGGAGGACGAGGGTAGGGCAGTGGTGGAACAGAAATTTGGTGGAAATGGGATGTTACACTGATGGGGAGCCTGGTCTCAATCTCAACATGAAGTTTTGTGTCTGGTAATCGGAAAGGGATTAGGTACAATTTGCTTTGCTCCTAAATCTTGCTTGGCATATGGGAACATCTCTGGGAGAACCTCAGCTCTGTGCCATGTTTGTGCCCATGTCTAGGGTCACTAACCCCAGGCATTTGAATGCAAGCAGGCTCACGTCACAGAGGAGCACTACTGGAGCGGAGGAGATGGCAGACGCACACCGCGTCCGTGTCCTCTGGGCCGTCGCTGGGAGGCTCTGCCCGACCCTGCTCTCTGTGCCGCGGGCCCTTTGCACAGGTGCTCTCCCTCCGCTTGCGACATGCTCACCGTTCCTCACCCTTGTACTGGAGAGACACTGGTAAAAGCAAGGACTCTGGAGCCAGACTGCCTGATTCCTATACAATGCCTGTCAATCACAACTGTGTGCGCTTGGCCAAGTCAGCCTAGCTACTCTACATCCCAGTTCCTCAGGTGTAAGACAGGATAAAGGACCACCTCCCCAAAAGGCTGTTGTGAGGACTGCGTGTGTGAGGATTACTATGTTTCATGTGCGTAAAGCACTTGTGGGAGGGCCTGCGGAGGGCTGGCACTGTGTATGTGACAGCTATTATGACCGTGGTTTTACTTCTGGGCTATGATTCCTTCTTGTCCTTCAGGTCTCAGCTCAGATGCTGCCTTTAGGAAGTGTCTCCTGAACCTTCATGCCTGGATGAGGTGTCTCCATGCTCACCCTTAGGGCACGCATCACCCTGTCCCTTTGTCTCTCTGCCCACCGCACAGGATCCCTGTCTGGATCTTGTTCAATGTTGTATCCCATGTACACCATCTATTTTTTGTGTAAATAAAAAAATTTATTCCTATCATTATCTGACTCCTAATAAGAGGTATTAATATGTCACTACTTTAAAAAAAAATACTGTATATTTTTATTGATCTCAGAGAGGAAGGGAGAGGGAGAGATAAAAACATCACCGATGAGAATCTTTGATTGGCTGCCTCCTGCACACCCCACACTGGGGATCGAGCCCACAACCTGGACATGTGCCCTGACCAGGTATTGAACCTCCTGGTTCATAGGTTGATGCTCAACCCCCACAGAGCCAGGCTGCCACAACTTTTAAGTACTTTCAGTAATAACAGAGGCAAAGAGCAGTTCGTGGAGGGAGAGTGTGTACACACAGAGAATCTGAACAGACTGGGGTCAACCCCTGTTCTGCCTCCTACCATCTGCGTGACTTTGGACAAATTACTCCTCGGTTTTCTCTTCTGTATAACAGGGACATAGTGAAATGGCTGGGTAGGTTTAGAGCAGCCGTGGGCAAACTACGGCCCGCGGGCCGGATCCGGCCCGTTTGAAATGAATAAAACTAAAAAAAAAAAAAAAAAAAAAGACCGTACCCTTTTATGTAATGATGTTTACTTTGAATTTATATTAGTTCACACAAACACTCCATCCATGCTTTTGTTCCGGCCCTCCGGTCTAGTTTAAGAACCCATTGTGGCCCTCGAGTCAAAAAGTTTGCCCACCCCTGGTTTAGAGTATGTGTACAGTGCCTAGAACAGCGAGGATACTCAAAAACTGGCAGCTGTTAAACTGCCAAGGTCCATGTGGACACATTAGATGCTTTGGTTCCAATACTGGTGGTTTCTAACCCATATAGTCAATGCAATTTCCAAGGGACACAATCATCCCAGGAACTTGGAACACCAGGACCAGAAATCGTTCTGATAAAGTCCTACCTGTAAACGGTCTGGATGGGGAAGACTGATCTCTACAGGGATGCCAGCTAGGAAGAGCCCTCTAATTAAAGTAGGAGAGGCGGTTTGTTGATCATCTAAAACTGTGAAATTGTCTTTTTATAAAACAAGTTCTTACCAGTTCCACAGGGACTAAGACTGTCAAAAGGAAAAAAGAAAAACGAGCCACACTGGCCGGCCCCTCTAAGCGTTCTTTATATGTTTTAACTGCATGTTGGCATACCAAGGAGATGTTCTCACCCATAATGCTGGTTAATGGTGGTGGAGATAGTCTCCAAATTCGGAGTCTCCAGGAGGAAGCTGAGGAAACAGCTGATCATCCTTCCCTTGCTCTGCGAAACTCATTGCCTAGGCCAGTGGTCGGCAAACTTATTAGTCAGCAGAGCCAAATATCAACAGTACTTCTTCAAAATAGACTCGCTCAGGCCGAAAACCGACTTCTGCGCATGGGCCACGAAGTTTCAATCGCACTGTACGTGTGCGCCCACACGTGGTATTTTGTGGAAGAGCCACACTCAAGGGGCCAAAGAGCCGCATGTGGCTCGTGAGCCACAGTTTGCAGACCACGGGCCTAGGCTTTCTAATTTGCTAAGAAAAGCAAAAGAGCTCCAAAAGCTGAATGTTGTTTGGGAATTAGAAGAAACCTGAGCGATTAGAGGATAGAAGTTCTAGATTTTATATGTTCTTGGTGTCTATCACTGATTTAAAAAGCCAAAAATTACAGCCTGGCCATCATGGCTCAGTGGCTGAGCATCGACCTATGAACCAGAAGGTCACGGTCCAATTCCCGGAGCATATACCCGGGTTGCGGGCTCGGTCCCCAGTGTAGGGGTGCAGGAGGCGGCAGGTCAGTGATTCTCTCTCATCATTGATGTTTCTATCTCTCTCTCCCTCTCCCTTCCTCTCTGAAATCAATAAAAATATATTTAAAAAAGAAAAAAAGAAAAAAAGAAAGCCAAAATTACAGATGGCAGCCGTGAAACTTATGATTTCCTAAGTTTGCTCAGCTGATGCCAGAAGCAGCACTCTGAGCTCAGGAACTAAACTCAGGGCATTAGCACACCAACTACCGAGCTTGTTCATCAAGGAGCAACAAGTCTCTGGAGCTGATAACAAATGGCCCGCCTCCTGCAAAAGCTGTGCTTCCACGATGCTCTACAAACACCAGCTGCACACACCAGCAGGTCAGTTCTTTACCAGGAATTCTAGAAGCTCCTGATTCCAGACCCATGTGAAGGGCTGTCAAATTCTCAAATGAACACAGGCCTCTTGGTGTGAGCATATTCAAAGGAAGTCTAAAGTTTAACATGCCTTATATATCCTAATGCTCTTCCAAATGATGATTAAAAAATTAAGAAAAGTATGGTTTTGTCCTGAGCTAAAAATTATAAGGCCAATTTTATTCGCAAAGGTGCTCCTGTAGCATCTGAAACTAGAGAGGTCTACAGGAAGGAAGAGCAGGTTTGGCAATAACTCCCAATTTCTTAATTTTAGATCTGACTCTTCAAAAAATTCTAATTCTCTTCTGACACTGCTTATTTGACCTTGTTATCTCAGCACCCAAAGGGAATGACTGGATCCACAGGTCCAGTCTGTACTGTCCAAATTCATCAGTGTTCTAGAGAAATGCCAAAATAAACGCACCCAGGAATGTTGACCCTACATGAAAGTAGGTGAGAATTCAGTTTATCTACCAAACCTCCTGAATGAGTGAGTTCAAATGCCATTCAGACAAGTGTGAACCCTGCCCTTGGTTATTTGAAATTAGATTAGTACCACTTTTTTTGGGGTAAACTGCTCAAATTAAAGAGGAAATGGTAATATTACTTTCAGAGTGATTAAAAAAAAAAAAAAAGAAGTCCTGCCCTAGCTGGTTTGGCTCAGTGGAGAGAGTGTTGGCCTGCGGACTGAAAGGTCCCTGGTTCGATTCCCAGTCAAGAGCACATGCCTGGGTTGTGGGCTCAATCCCCAGTAGGGGGCATGCAGGAGGCAGCCGATCAATGATTCTCTCTCATCATTGATGTTTCTATCTCTCTCTCCCTCTCCCTTCCTCTCTGTAACCAAGAAAATATATTATAAAAAAAATTAAGTCCTATCTGGGTTGCTTATATAGTTAAAATTGTTTTATTTAGAAAGAGAAGCAACATGAATAGGAATAGACACAAATAATGGAAACCCATTGTTTTTAGGAGGCAAAGCTTAAGGCTAAGGGTAGGATAAATTAAATGGGATTCAATATACTAGTATTTCCTTCTTTCGATTTTAACAGGTCAAGAAGAATTTTATCTTTGGCATGCTGGCAGATTGCAAGAGAGAGAGGCATCATTCCAGAGCATTAAAGGTGGGAAAAATACTGGAAAACAGAAAAACATGAGTAGTAATAATGCCTGGAATTGCGACTTAGAGTGCACCGAGGAGAGGAGTGCGTGAAGGATGGAGGGAGATGGTGGCGAGGGTGGTAATGGCTCTACCGTTTATTGAATGCCCATCATTTGATAGGCTCTGTGCTTATATAATTTGTATGAATTGATTCACTCTCGACAATAACAGGTCTTAATAACATCCCCATTTCATGGATGAGGAAACAAGTTTAGGAGTGTCAAGTAGCTTGTCCGAAGTGGCAGAGAAAGATCTGAGCCCCAATCCCTCTGACTTCCCCACCAGCATGCTACAGACCCCCGAGCCCTGTTGTGTTACTGAGGTGCCCTTTGCAGTGGAAAAAGCACTAGACTGGGAGGTCACTAGATCTCAGTCCCAGATGGAGGCTCTAACATGCCCACCTGGCCTTGAAATGAGGCACAAACACACGGGCGCTCCGGTCCTCACCTGACAGTGCCACTGAACAGCACTGGCTCTTGAGGGATGATGGAGAGTTTGCTTCGGAGGTCAGCAAGGCCAATGTCACTGATTCTCACTCCGTCAATCTTGATGCAGCCTCCAGACAACTCCACCAGGCGGAAGAGGGCCATGCCCAGGGAGGACTTCCCTGATGAGTGAGACGTGCAGAAGAGTAGCCCATTAGCAACTTACGAAACCGGTTTATTCTCAGGGCAAAATCATCTACTTTTCCGTTTCTATGCAGTCATCATTGCAACTGAGTAACTCAAGAAATTATAAAATGATAGCCAGAAACAGAAACACACACACACACACACCACCACCACCACCAAACAGAAAACCCGATGAATTTTCCTGAACTACTAAGCATATACATTTAAATCACACAGCTCAGTCCGAGAAGGAATGGGCAGGACCAATACACTCCCATGAGAGTAAAACGGAAAAATGCCTCCTTTTCACCTTAGGAACAGGTGCACAGTGTTTATTGCTTCTCAGCAAAATGAGGAGAACAGAGGTCTCCTGGCAAAGAGCGAGGGCAAACCAGAGGACAGGATGCCCTCTCTCTTGTCCCTTTGACGTAGCTGAGAGAAAAGACAAGGCCTTCCATCGCTGTAGCAACAGCTGGGGGATGGAAGGAGCTGGGTAAACACACATGGGAAGGAAGCTTTGGACTGAGCCAATGAGCGGCTGGAGGTGACTCTGCCCAGACAGGGAACTGTGGCAGAAAAGCAGGTTTGGGGGCTAAAACAATGAGTTCAGTGTCACGGTGATAAGCAGAACAGCTGTTCTTACTTGAATCTTCATGTTAAGTTATATAAGTAATGCAAGAAGATCACATCAATCTCTCATAATGACTACTGTTATTTATGACACATTTCCTTTTAGTCTTTTTCTCAGAGTTAGAGCATACTAGAGACATGATGTTGTAATGGCTTTTCCCAGTGAACATGACATAACAAGCACTCAACCATATTATTAACTTGTCAAGATAAAAATTTGGTGGCTGCAATACAGCCCATCCTGTGGATGCACTCTAACTCATCTGGGCCTCTAATGTTGGATGTGTAGTTTATTTAAAACGTATTATTATAATGTTACTAGAGGTCCAGTGCACGAATTCATGCATGGGTGGGGTTTGGCCGGCCACCCTGATCTGGGCTGATTGGGCCAGGTCGGCCAGGGGAAGGGGCCGCGGGTGGTTGGCCAGCTGGCCCCGCCCCCTGGTCACACTCCCGGTCAAGGGGAAATTTGCATATTAGCCTTTTATTATATAGGAGGCCAGGGGAGGCCGCGGGGGGTTGGCCAGCTGGCCCCGCCCCCTGGTCACACTCCCGGTCAAGGGGAAATTTGCATATTAGCCTTTTATTATTTAGGACTAGAGGCCCGGTGCACAAAAATTTGTGCACTCGGGGGGCGGGGGGAGAGGGGTCCCCCAGCCCGGCCTGTGCCCTCTCGCAGTCTGGGACCCCTCGGGAGATAACGACCTGCTGGCTTAGGCCTGCTCCCGGGTGGCAGAGGGCAGGCCCAACCCCTA
>NW_005364139.1:386276-434249 GCF_000412655.1 Myotis brandtii
GCTGGGTTTCAGTCCGGCTGGTTTCTGGCGGTTTGTTTACCTTCTTATTTGCAACATAGTATATAGTTGCTTAGACTTGCAGCTGAGAGGCTGGCAAGTGAGGCAGCGAACGTTGGAGTCTGCAGCAAGCAAGCCTCGTGCTCGCTTCAGTGCCTGGCTGCCGGCCGCCATCTTGGCTGACAGTTAATTTGCATATACTCACTGATTAGCCAATGAAAAGGGTAGCGGTCGTACGCTAATTACCATGTTTCTCTTTTATTAGTGTAGATGGCGTGTGTCAGTGCTCAAACTTTGCTCCTACCTCAGATGACTTCCTTGGGATAGGTTCTCAGAATTGAAACTACTCTGTCAAAACATATAAACATTAAAAAGCTCTATCTAATGTCCCCTGCACCCCTGAAATAGCCTGACACAGTGCTGTCTATCTACTTTCTTGCAGCTCAGGCCCATGGTTTAGATTGAGAACTACAGGGTTTCAGCTGTTAGACCACACTTCCTTGGCTGCAAGATGCCCACCCTCTTCCTGTCTCCACACTCTGGAAGACCTCTCATGAGAGCCTCATGCCTTCATCTACTCAGTGGTCACTGAGTATACAACTATCCTGCCTTGGCCGAGTCTGCAGCCACATCCCTGCTGTCAATATTGTTCCTAATGGAAACCTAGAGAAATGTCCCCCTTCCTAAGGTAGGACTCCTCCATTCCATCTACCAGAAATGAGTTGAGAACCTAAGCCCAAGTAGCAAGACAGATGTTAAGGAGGCCTTTTCCTCCTAAAAGTGACTGGCTGTATTCAGGATTGGGGGGGGCCTGGTGAGTGGCCCCTTACCCAGGAAGTGGGGTGGGGGGACTCTCCCTCAGTGCCAAGGGAGCAGTTTAAGATCCAAGCTTAGAAAGGAATGGGGCTCAAATAATAGGTTTTGTTCCATCCTAATAAGAGATGCCTCGGTTCGGAGCACCTGGACTGGGAGACTTTACAGTTCTTTGAATCTCTGACAGAATGTGCTGGTGAAAAAGGCAACAAAGTGCTCACAACCACAGCAGGGCCAGGGTCTAGGGGCCTTGGAAGAAGCGAACTAGGATTAAAGTCTAGACTTGGTAAGTCAGGCTATTTATGATTATTTTATTTTTTGTTTGTTTCTCTTCTGTCACTACTTATGGTTTACTCAAGTGTTGGTGAAATTTTCAGTCTGTCTTACTCGTGCGAAAGGGAAGTCACAGAAGGGTCACCAGTCAGAGCGCTCAGGAGAGCAGGGCACCCCAGGGAGCTCGAGGGGGAGAGCAGAGTGAGAGCCGTGGGGAGCCGCCCCCCCTGCCGAGCATGCTCTTGCCAGTGCAAAACACCTTCCTGCTTTGACATGAAGTAATTCCTTCAAACAGGGAGCAGGAAATGATCTTTTCTCTTCTTCTTGGCAGGTTCTTTAAAGTAAATTGGCCAGAAAAGATGCCAGGTGTTTTTCTGTTTTGTTTTTTAATGGTCAGGAAAAAAGCTAGAAGAATTTTGATGAAAAGGAACATGGAGCCCAGAAAGCTACTGAGAACTGCCTCAGAGAGACCCCTATACAAGGGTAAAAAGGGGAAAGGAGACAAGACACAATTCTGAAACGTTATTCAGGAAGGAAAGAAATAAATTACTGAAGTCTTGACCCTAGAAACCGAGGGTCAATGCACTTCTAAGCATGAGTGAAGTGAAACGCCTAAAAGGAAGGCCTATTTTCTAGTTATTTGCAACTGATGTCAGAACAAGAAACAAATTTCTGTCTTCAAAGGGACAGAGGGTCCTTGTTTAGAGCTGCGTTGGCCTCTGATATACTGGAGGCCACCCGGGCCATACATCACAGGGACCGCGAACACCGGACTTCACAGAAGGAAGACGTCCACTGCAGGCTCTTCAGAACAGTAAGCCCTGGCAGCAACCTCAGTGCCCACGACTGGAGCTTATTCAATATAAACCGCGGTGACCCATAAAACAGGATTCCATATCATGCTGCATAGACATCACGCCAGGAGCAGCAACTGACATGGAAAATACTTGCTGCTTTTGAAAGCAGGCCATGAAACCGTGAGTGTAAAATGACCTCATTTTTCATAAACGTATTTGTTGACAGAAAACACCTGGAAGATAACCACTAAAATGTTAACGGTAATTATCTCCGCACCGTGGAGGTATGGGTGCGTTTCGCCTTTGTAATTTGCCACATGTTGCACGTATTCCACAGTGAGAATGTGTACTTTTATGACGGGAAAAAACACGAAGTGTTAGAAAAGCAGGGTTGAAAATAATCCTAGAGAAGTGGTTTCAGTGAGACCTGACACACTAATCATGCATGTACTGGGGACCTGGTCTGAAGGGAGGAGAGTGATAGTCGATAAGCAACAAGCATGGGCAACAAACTTAACCTCGACAGGGTCCTTACCCGACCCCGTCCGCCCCACAATGCCAATCTTCTCCTTGGGTTTGATGGTGAAGGACACTTTCTTCAGGACCAGAGGCAGGTTTTCTTGGTACCTCATCTCCGCGTTCTCAAAGGTCACCTCTCCTTCCTGGGGCCAGTCAGGGGGGGGAGCCTTGTTCTTAATTCTGGCAGGTGCTTCCAAAGAGAGAGTCTGGGGAGACAGAGGTGGCCAGGTCAGCCGGGCCCAGATTCCGGGGGCTTTGTCACAGAGAAGTTAAACCAGGACAACCACAGCCGCCACACAGGAGCAGTGGGAGCCTGGGCCCTTGCTGTGCAAGCTCCCTTGGCAGTAAATGCTTAGAGAGGGACAGAGCACCAGGGCTACTCTTTCTGCAGTGGCTACTACTACGCAGCAGCTGAGCAGGGCAATGACCTTCAAACTGCCTCCCGTCTTAAGGACTTCTTCCACAAAACTGCCTTGGAGGCCAAGGGTGGGGCCATGAGCCCTTCTCTTCCTCTTCAACCCTGCAGTTCTTATTGGAATTGTTTGAAAATATTACACTCAAAACAGGACTCTGCCATTTGGAAACCACTGGCTTAAACCCAAAGAAAGGTAACATTTATTGAACATGTAATCAGCCCTGGCTGGTGCAGCTCAGTGGTTGGAGCATCAGCCCATGCACCAAAGGGTCTCAGGTTTGATTCCCGGTCAAGGGCATGTACCTGGATTGCAAGTTTGATCCCGACCCTGGTCAGGGCGTGTGCAGGAGGCAACCAATAGGTGTGTCTCTTACATCGATGTCTCTCTCTCTCTCATTCTCTCTCCTTCCCTATCTTCCACTACCTATACATATAAAAGACTAAGTGACCGACTGTACGTCTGCCCAACCGTCCGGTACATATGACATGCACTGGCAATTTAAAAATAAACGTTGACTTGCTCATGCACGACACATATACATATACAGCTCTCGCTGGCGCCAATCGCTCACGTGAGCTTTGATCTGTCATCGATCATGAATTTGATTGTTTTTGTTGACATTCTGAAGCTGAAAGAAAGTGGTGTCGTCGACAGAATATGTCTGAAGACCAACTATTGGCACAACGTACCTCTGACACTTCTATTACAGAGAAAGGGCGAATAGCAATATTAAAATATTTATTTTAATTAATTTCCTTTCAATGTGCACAAATTCGTGCACCGGGCCACTAGTCTCCAAAATAAATGGAAAAAGTAACCATGGGTGAGGATTAACAAAAAATAATAATAATATTGAACATGTAATCAGATCCTGGCATTCTGACATATCTCAGTCAATCCAGGAGAAATAGACTCTAATCCCAATCCTGCCACTAACAGCTGTGTGACTGGACACATCACTTCTTCACTCTAGGTCTTAGTTTCTCATTTGCAAATTGTGGGGACTGGATTAGATAATCTTGGAAATCCATTCCAGCTTTAAAATTCTGTGTTGTAATTATGGCTTGTAATTTTTGTTATCAATAGTCAAACCTTGCAATGTTTTGAAACTTTCTAGCGACTAGTCATGGGGCTTACAGCCTTACAGGGAAGTAAGGGCCAAAGTCTACTGCTCTGGGGGGTGAAGACTGAAGTTGAACGCTCCAAGCTGGAAGGGTCCGTGTTGGGACAGGCATCCAGGTTGAGGACTGGCAGTGGGGAGCCAGTCCTCAGAAATATGACTGGTCTGTGCAGGATTTACGCTGTACCACTGCCAGCCCCCAACCTGGGGCTGACTACCCACCCCCAGCTCTCCAGCCAGAGACTCTCACCAACAGTGAGTAAAGCAAACACTACATATTCGTATATACAACCATATATCATCCACAGACCAGAGCACTGGGCAAAGAGGCTAGTGGGTAAACCTAAGGAACAGCTATTAGCAGACATACCAGACTGCTTTGTGCCATTCTTTCCCAGAATCATGATTCGTAAGTCTGAGAAATATCCTATGACTAATGAGGTCCATTGTCAAAACAAGCCAGTAAAGCATGCCTCTGCGAGAAAATGCAGTTTACATAACACACTAGTTCGCAACTGAATGGCAAGTTTTTCAACACTATGCTTGTTTTATTTATTTATTTTTTTATTCAACACTATGCTTGTAAGTCATTATTTGGAACTTGGAATGTATTCTTCCATGTAAACAATGATATAAATGCTGACAAAGCCCTGTCCTGGTTGGCTCAGTGGATAGAGCACCAGCCTGTGGACTGAAGGTTCCTGGGTTCGATTCCAGTCAAGGGCCCATGCCTGGGTTGCAGGCTCGATCCCCAGTAGGGGGCATGCAGGAGGCAGCCGATCAGTGATTCTCTCTCATCACTGATGTTTCTATCTCTCGCTCCCTCTCCCTTCCTCTCTGAAATCAATAAAAATATATTTAAAATAAAAATAAGTGCTGACAAAGTCTCTGGCAGTTCACAAGATCAGAACTCATCGAGAACTGAGTTAAATTTGAGAATCCTAACCACTCACGGCTCTGCTTCTCTCTACAGAAAATTGCTTTCAGAGCTCCAACTAGGCGCTGCCCCATGGCAAGACTGCAGGGTTCCTAAGGGAATGTGGGAAGAGCTAGGTAGTCTCAGTATTGACTACATTAACTGGGTTTTAAACAATAACTGCAATTTATTTTTTAATATATTTTTATTGATTTCAAAGAGGAAGGGAGAGATAGAAACATCAATGATGAGAAAGAATCATTGATAGGCTGCCTCCTGCATGCCCCCTACTAGGGATCAAGCCCATAACCCCACGATGTGCCCTTGATCAGAATCGAACCCGGGACCCTTCAGTCCGCAGGCTGACACTCTATCCACTGAGCCAAACCAGCTAGGGCGATGACTGCAATTTAGAATTAGTTACGGAGCTTTTAAAACTGCAGAAGCCAGGGACCCACCCAAGACCTACTGCACCAAGATCATCTCCGGAGAGCGTCCCACGTTTGTCTTTGCCTAAAGCACCAAAGGGGTCCTGATGGCCCTCCTGGTGAAGAACAAGTGAACCAGACGAAGATGGACAAGAATACATGGTTTGCCTGGCTTGTGTGGTTCAGTGGTTGAGCGTTGATCTATGAACCAGGAGGTCACAGTTTGATTCCTGGTCAGGGCACAGGCCCGGGTTGTGGGTTCCATCCCCAGTAGGGGGCGTGCAGGAGGCAGCCAATCAATGATTCGCTCTCATTGTTAAAATTTCTCTTTCTTTTCCTCTCTCTGAAATCAATAAAAATATTTTTTTTAGAAAAGAAAGAAAACAATACATAGTTTTATACAGTGCAAGAAAAATGCTACATTAGCCAGCCTAACTGAACTAACGAAGTTTGAAACATTCTGGAAATGAGCTGATGAACGTAAGTTCTCAATCAGATGATTCACACATAGATTTAGAAACTCTTATGCTAATTCCTTCTCCACTCCACGCCTGCTGAAGAGACCGGCGGTCCTCTCCTGAGGGCCGAGAAGGCCGAGAAGACATGCCGCCTCCTTGCACATCCACCGCGGCAGGAAAAGGGTAAAGGGAAAACGCCTCCACGGAGGGTGAGAGCGCAGTCTGACCTTGATGTAGTGGTGGATCCTCTCCACTGAGGTGAAGCGAGCTTCGGTCTCGGTGGCCAGCCTGACGGTGAACTGGAACAGCCCCGTTAACTGATGGTGAGAAGCAGAAATGCGAGAGAGTTCATTATTGACGTCTACACTGAAAGCCTCCTTCATCGAGGGGACCACAGCTCAATCGTAAAAACTGGGCACATACAGCAGCTGGTTTTAGGAATGGAGTCATTCTCTACACATTTAAGACAATGCCCATTACACCCCACCCCCAGTCATCTGTAATTTTCTGTGAGCGCAGGTGGCATCGTGGTACTGCTGGCACTAACTTTCCTGCATCCAACGGCTTTCCACCCATCTTTGCATGTCTAGTAACATATATCTGAAGCTGCATCCTTATACCTGCACCTGCTGTGGCAGTCACAGCGAATGGAGGTACATATCAACCTGTGCACAGCCAGTGGGCAGGCTTCCAGGAAAGTCAACAAAGGGGAAGAAGGCTGAGCAGAAAGTGCTGGCAGAGCCCCTGTGCACTTCAGACGAAGGATTCTACTACTGCCCATCCAATGATGAGGGAAGTCTGCAGAGCATGGACAGCGTTGGGGGATCTGTACAGACACATGTACATATCTCTTCTCAGGATTCTTTGGCTACTTTTTAATTTATCTTTCCAATATGGGAAAAGGTCAAACATGTACAAGAGAGAGGTCATTATAATAAACTCCCATGTACCAAACGTCTGTCTTAAAAAACTGTCAACTCACAGATAATATTGTTTCCTTTATATCACCTCATCCTTCTATATTATTTGGAGCAAATCCAAGCTATTCTATTATTTCATCCATAAATATTCCAGCTTGTATCTCTCTAAAATATAAAATCTTTAAAAGCACAATACCACTATTTAATACCATGATGACATCTAAAAAATTAATAATAATTCCTTAACATCTTCAAAAACCTAGTCAGAGCTCAAGTTCCCAATTGTTTTTTGAGCTAAAAACCATAAACCATTTCTAGAGACCAGAAAGCTTTCCACATGTAACAGTGTTGGGGGAAAAAAGCAGGAGCCTGGGGAAAAAATGCACATAAGGAGCAAATAGAGTATTTCTTTGAAGACTATGAAAAGGCCAGAGATGATAGGATAGTGAATTCAGAAACCTACCATTAAAAAACTATTTTCAAAAGCACCTTTATGAAGAAAATAGCACCTATTTCTTAAACATATGCAACAGCCTTAAATCCCTTTATTCCTACACTAGTGGCCCGGTGCATGAAATTCGTGCACAGGGGTGGGGGGGGTTGTTGGACATCCCTCTCACAATCTGAGACCGCTGGCTCCTAACCGCTCGCCTGCCTGCCTGCCTGCCTGATTGCCCCTAACCGCTTCTGCCTGCCAGCCTGATCACCCCTAACTGCTTCCCTGCTGGCTTGATCGCCCCGAACCACCTCTGCCTTGGCCCCATAACCGGGACCCAGGATTCCCTCCTCCAGCCGGCCGCAGGCACCTGGGACCCGGGCTTCCCTCCCTCTGGCCAGCCACGGGCACCAGGACCTGGGCTGGCTTCACCCAGGCTGGCTGCAGCTGCAGGGGACGGTGGGCAGGTGGCTTCACCTGGGCTGCAGGTGCTGGTGCCCAGGACCGCAGGTGGGCGGCTTCGCCCGGGCCTGGCTTTGTCAGGAAGGATGTGCGGATGGTCGTCCGGAAGATGTCTGGTCTAACTAGCATATTACCCTTTTATTAGTATAGATACCACCTCTCCTGCCCCAGATGGTTACTGTAAAGCAGTCTACAAGGCACTCTGGGAGTCAGAGGTGAAACAGTGACTTAGGGTAGAGGCCCCTACCGTGACTCTCCTAGGCCAACATAGGAAGGACTCAAAGGAGCGAAGGTGATGCCCCATCCCAGAGACTGACCTGGACAGCGTAAGAGATGGCGAGACCAGCGTAGGCCGGGGAAATACGTCCATGCATGAGAACGACCATCAGCCCAGTGGTGGTGATCAGCGCGATGCTGATCAGGTCGAGCCGCACAGCCAGCCACCTCATTGCGCACGTGAATAGGAAGAAAGGACTTTGGTTGTGGTCCAGCAGCTCCTGGTACCTGTGAGGAAGGCAGAACAGCTAATAGGCAAAGAAGGTACCAGGTGACCCAGGTCATGGATGATGTCAAAGCTCTGGTGAATTATGGACGGGGGCTAATACTTCAGTATTTTCTGCTTGTAATGAAGAGAATGATATGGAAACTTAAAGAGTACGGAGTACTCCAGGCTCCACAGATAGGAGGACATGGGGTTTTCTAGTTTTACCCTTTCAAAGAAACATATTGAAGATATTAAGGGAAAATATCTACTTTAACAGCATAGGGGAAGCAGGGGGATGGAGACCAATTAAAGAGGCTGTGCTAAACATCAGAAAAAATGTCGTAGGTTAGGGGTCATTTTCTCAAAGAAAGAAAGGTTACAAGGCAAACTGCAGAAATGGCCCAAAGCCAGGAAAGGGAAAGCCTCAGATTGAACACAGTAAAGTAGAACTTGTTGCTGACACACCATCGTTGGGCAGAATGGCACTGTTTCCCACGGCCAGGGGACAAAGAGCCAGGAGCTGAACCACAGCAAAAAAATACACAGACAACCTTTGCCAATGAAGGAGGGGAGACACCACTGTCACGAGGGGTCCTAGAGAGCAGATGGAACCCCATCTGAGTCCACAACCAGATTCCAGAGCAGGAAGTCTTTCTAGCAAATGTGCTTTGCTTTAAAAAAAACCCACATTTCTTCCTTACAATAAGATATGTGCTCTTTAGAGAAAATTAGAAAACGCAATAAAGGGAAAAATGCAAAAGTCCATAATCTTACCAGTTAAAACCAGAGTTAATATCTGGCTGCATTTCCTTCCAGCATTTTTTCAATGCACTTACATGTACATGTATATATACACACACATGCATAAACACACTTGTACATAGTATATTTTCTTCTTTTTCACTGAAAGTTAAGGTTATTTTTTCTACATTGTTTACCCTAATCTTTTTACTCTAGATTTTTTTAAAAAAATCAATTGCTTAATTGTTGGAATTGACAATATATGCATAGGACAGACTATTTAAAGGGTACACAAGTTTTACCATGAAAATTCAGTTTTCTCCTGTCCATTCTCCAACTACTCCATTCCCCTCTTCAGTAGCTATTAGTTTCTTGTGTATCCTTTCAGAGATATTCTAAATGTTATGTATACAAACACACTTAAAAGGGAGAATAGCATACACACATCGGTACCTTGCTCTTTCACTAATATATCTTAGAAATCATTCTAATTCAGTACCTTTAGAGCTGCTTCATGTTTTTTGTTGTTGTTGTTCATTTGTTTTTGGTTTTGTTTTATTAATTTTAGAGAGAGAGAGAAAGGAAGGGAAGGAGAGAGAGACATCATTTTGTTGTTCCACTTACTTACGGATTCATTGGTTGCTTCTTGGGATCAAACCCACAACCTTGGCATTTTGGGCTGATGCTCTAACCAACTGAGCTATGCGGCAGGGCTTGTCTCATTTTTTGAAGGGCCACACTATATTCCACTCTACGAGGATACTGTAGCTCCTTTAACCAGTCCTCTGTTGAATGGCTTTGTTAGTTCAGTGGTTCCCAGCCTTTTTTTTGGCCATGCCCCACCTAAGCATCTCTAAAATCCTGATGTCCCCCCCCATATAATTCTTATTATTCAAAAAGTGAACTCCTATTCATGTGGAGGAAGCCTAAAAGGCCATTAACTTGGTCTAAACAAGCTTCCAAAGAACATGGTATCCATGAAAGAGAAAAATAAAAGAATAAAAGGACAGTTGAAGTACTGAGGAAGAAATCCCAAGAAATTGTTAAAAAAATAATATGAAGTGATATGAAAAAATAGCAAATAAAGTTTCAAAACATAATAGAGAACTGAAATGCACAAATATGTCGCTATATATTTATATACTGTATATGAGGCCCCTAGAATCATAAGGAATGCAAAAATTCAGTTAATAACTCATTCTCGAAATCCCCCCTTAATAATCAAATTGCCCCCCTGTGGGGCGTGTGCTCCATGTTGGAAATCACTGAGTTAGTTCTAATCTCTTGTTAATACAAATCTCCACAGTGATTAGGTACATAAAAATCTCATATAAACAATATTCAACCAAATAAAATGTCAATCTAGTATCAATGACTGTCTTTTACAGTTCCAAAAAAACCAACAAAACTCCATCAAATATGGTCATTCAGGACCAAAAGCCAACCGACTCCAAATCTGTGTTTTTGTCTTCTCGTTTGCTCAGAAGGGAGTTCCACCAAGCAAGTGAACTTTAATCAGAGACAATTAAATCACTGGTGATGAGCGTTATAATCCCCTATTGTTGACTCTGATTAAATTCAGGGATGCTGGCTATGCTTTGAGCCCTTTGGCCCCCCTCGCGCTTACCTGTGCAGAAACTCCTGCCCCTTGTTGTAGGCATGGATGGTGGCAAGGCCCTGTATGCTGGATGTGATGTGGGAGAGGAAAGGTGACTGCGTGATATTGTCCAGACGCTTCAGCTCGCGAATCAGGACCCTGGTGAGAGAAAGAGTTCTGTGTCAAAGGGTGGACAGCAACTCCGGCTCCATCCTCTGCCCTGGAAGACACGAACCCTTCCGCTTTACCTGGACACAATGTGCAGAACTGCAAAGAGAATGACAAGGGGCGCCACTGCCACCAGGAACCATGGGAAAACCCCTGCGATCATCCCAACACAGAAGAACACCAGGATGACATTTTGGATGAACATCTCAGCCTGGAAGGGCAGGCGCACATCCACTGGGGAAACCGTAAAGAAACAAGTGTCAGGCTGTGGGGATCCGCAAACAGGAAACACGGGACCCAAAATTAAAAAAACAAAAATACATTCCCCAATATCTTTAAAAAATATTTTTTTTATTGATTTCAGAGAGGAAGGGACAGGTAAAGAGAGAAACATTAACAATGAGAGACTCATTGATCGGCTGCCTCCTGCACGCCCTATACTGAGGATCGAGCCCACAACCTGGCCATGTGCCCTGACTGGGAATCCAACAGTGACCTCCTGATTCATAGCTCGACGCTCAACCACTGAGTCATGCCAGCCGGGCATATGCCCTCTTTTTAGTTCACTATGTTGCCCAACCCCTTTAAACACTTCCTCCTTTTACAAAGTAATATATGCTTGTTATAAAATATTTTGAAAATATGCAAAGAAAGATTACATATAATCTTCATTCTCACCAAAAACAATGAATTTGCTGTTAACAGTTAACAAAATAGATCCAGAGGCATAGAGGCATGGAACATACTGGCGAATCTCAGAGGGAAGGTGGGGTTGGGTGGGGAGAGATGAACCGGGAACTTATACGCATAGCCCATAGATGCAGACAATAGTGTGGTGAAGGCTTGGGATGGGTGAGTGGGGGGTGAGGGGGTCAATGGGGGGAAAAGGGGAACATCTGTAATACTTTCAACAATAAAGACAAATTTAAAAAAAAGAAAAGAAAATTTTCATGATGAAAAGTCAAACATGCCCAAAAGTCAAGAGTATAGAAACTCGAAAAGTTATCAACATTTTCTTCATCTCCTTTTTGACTATCTCCTCCCCCTACCTTTTTTTGGAGGGGAAAGGGATTGGAGTATTTTCATACAACTCTCAGATATATTGATACCACTGATTTTTTAAATTTCAGTCTTTTCTCCGTGTGTGTGTGTGTTTAACAGAAATGGGATCATGTTATGCATCAGTTCTGTGTATCAGTGATGGTTTTGAGCCCTTGCTACCTGTGGCCATGGCTTTACCCTGCTTATCAGCACCTGTAATAAACTCCTCTATGGAAGTAACACAGTGCAGCAAAAACATTAGCTCTGGGTCAAAAAGATCTGGGCTCAGTTCCCACTTTGCTCTCTAATAGCTGTGCAATCTTGGGCAAACCTTTCTAGGCATCAGCTTTCTCATGTATTCAGTGGGTGAAACAATACCCACCTTGTAGGGCTGCCGTGAGGATCAGGACAGGGCGTGTAGAACGTTCAGCACCCAGGAAGTCCTCAATAAATGGCAGGTAGCATTACTAGTAGTCTGGGCTCTGGGCAGTATTTAAGTTCTGGTGCTGGCACAGCCCATGCAACACCCAAAAAACCTGCCAGAGGCTGCAGGTGTCCAAAAAGCAACGGACTGCCCTCCAAATAAATGTTTTGGAGTCTCAAATGACCCTCAAAGGTCCAAAGCCTTTATACTAACTCAAGCCTCTGAATTTGTTTCAGGTTTAAAATAAGATCGAATGAAAACTTAGATGAAACGTGAAAAATAGGATGGGGCTTTTGTTTAAATATAAGTTGCAACCTGAAGAAAATGCCAAAACTAAAATGTTCCTGGTACCAGCACGAGCAGCCACTGTGCTCTCAGAGTGTACGGCTGCACAGACCTGCATTATCGGGGAATGCCAACTAGAAGGCTGGAGAGCACCGAGAACCGTGGTGAGAAATACCTTCATCCATGTCTCTGGAAAACCTGTTGAGAATTCTCCCCGTGGGGGTGGTGTCAAAAAACTTCATAGGGCTTCGAAGGATCCTTCGGAAGAGCTCGTCATGGAGCCGGGAGGAGGCTCGCAGCGTGCCCTACGGAGCAGAGTGCACAGTGAGCAGGGCCCGGGGACCCGGCCCTCAGGCAGGCTCAGTCCCTCCTCCACAGGCCGTCCACTCCCAAAACCGGAGAGGGGCCCATGGCCACGGAGGGAGGAGGCGGCTAACGGGAAAAGGCTGGAGCTGATGGGATACAGGTCATTCCAGTGGAGGCCACTGTGTCTCAAAGGAGCTCCCTCCTCAGGATGAACCTGGGACAGGCCGGGCGAAGCCTGACCAGTCAGCTGGGTGAGCAGGAGCAGAGGCCACCACTGCGTACCTTGACAAAGACCACTCCTCGAACGGCTTTCAGGATCAGCATGACGACCATGGAGAGGGCATAAATGCTGGCGTAGTACTGCATGTGAGGATTGTCCTTCATGCTGCTGCTCACGGAGGTCCTGTTCCCGTGGCTCACCGTGCTGTTCTGTTTGGAGGCAGGGCTCTGTGAGGCAAGACTCCCAGGGATGGCCAGGAACCCTGCTTAGGGCCACTCTCAGCTCAGGGGAGGGCGCAGGATAAGGACTCTGGGACCTGGTGTGGCAAACACAAGGAGGGCTTTGTCCCTCCTTCGCTCTTTTCTAATGGGCGAGGGCAGACAGCCCACAGGTGTGCTACGGTAAGCTCCACCGCGTCTTGAGTTGGTCAGGGAGCAACTGTATTGTGAGGTTACATTAGGGACCCCTCTTCTTCATCCTGGGTGACCCCTGCTCGTTGTGTCTTTTAATCGAAAACTAGTTTCCTTAAGAATGGCCAGGGAATATGGAGAGATGGCCATGTTCTTAGACATGTAATTTTCCCATTAATGAGGAACCTTACCCCACTTCCTTCCTTGATCCAGTAACTCAACCACCAGTTGCTGAAGGCGGTACTGCCCACGTTCAACGTGAAGAGGGATATAATGAACAAGAAAGCCAAGGGGCCCCCGGCAGCCTGAATATAGACACCGTACACTGACCACGGCACGGAACCCTGCCCCTTCTCTTCCGCTTGCACCAGCTGCCCTAGGGGAGAAAAAAGAAACATGAACTCAGAAGGAAAAAGCTACTTTTCCAAAACGAAGGCACCTATATAGAAGAGCGAAATCAAAGAGCCTATAGCTTCACAGGGCTCTACTCTAGTTCAGAATTACTTCCTCTTTATCAGAAGCAGTCATTCACCCACTTAACATTTACTAAGCATCTCCTATAAACAGGCCAGGATGAGACCCTGGAATAGTCGAGACGAGTAAGACCAGGTTCCTGCCTTTGAGGGTCCTTCCATGGTCTGGTAGGACAGACAGGTAAATAAACACATAATGCTAATAAAATGTGTTAGATGCAATGCTAGAGCTACATGCAGGGCAGCATGGGACGCCCAGGAGGTATCGCTAACTGACTTGGGGAAGCTGTGCAGTGCTTAGCAGGGAGGTTTCAGGGAGGACTTTATGTGCAGTCCATATAGCACCTTGAAGGTAAGCCAGAGTCGGCCAGTTGGGGGAACAATGGGCAGAAGAGATACGTGAGCAGCAGCACAGAGGCGTGGAAACAGCAGGACAGGAAGTCAGACAACCATGCCAGCGCGGCCTGAGCAGTGTGTGTGCCGGTGGAGTGGCAAGGGACCAGGTGGATTAGGCAGGCTGTGCTCTGTCAGAGGTACCCGAACATTACCCTTCAGACAAGAACTTCTCGAGAACGGGCTACAGGTGTGTGGAGATTTGACTCCCAGCCCTACTGGGCTAGATGGGCCTGGGATGGCCAGCCCAGTCACCTCTGGCAGACAGCAGCCTCTTCCATGCACCCCAGCGTCACACACAAACAATGGCATTTTCTGTGTGTGCCATATCAGGGAAAAAGGCTGGAAAACACTGCTTTGACAATGGGAGGAGGCCACTGAAGACTCCATGCAGGAAGGTGAGTTGATTGGCCTCCTGTTTTCAACTCTATCACCCAGCTGTCTGCATGGAGGACGGACAGCGGTAACCTAGGTACGAGATGATAAAGGCCAGAACCGGGTCATGGCAATAGGGATGGAGTCTCGGGAGTAAGTTCAGTAGGATGTGGTGACTGCGTAGGACAGCGGTTCTCAACCTGTGGGTCTCGACCCCTTTGGCGGTCGAACGAGCCTTTCACAGGGGTCGCCTAAGACCATCCTGCATATCAGATATTTACATTACGATTCATAACAGTAGCAACATTACAGTTATGAAGTAGCAACGAAAATAATTTTATGGTTGGGTCACAACATGAGGAACTGTATTTAAAGGGCCAGAAGGTTGAGAACCACTGGCGTAGGGGAAGAGAAGATTCAAAGGTAGCACCCAGGGGTTCCCTGGCAGGGTCAGGTGACTGATGCCCCACAGGACACCTCTTCCTCTTCATCACACACTTTTAATTATGTGGAGCAAGCCACACAGGCCAGGAGCACTTTAACAGTTGCCCGTCTCCAGGTTGGTGGCTCCGCAGAGAACAAATGTTCCCTGAGGACATTCTGGCTTTCTGAACTGCCTCTGGCAGGAACTGACACACGTCTCAGCCGGCTGGGCTGTGTTTGTTTAGTGCTTGTTTAGTGCGTGTGAGTAAGCTATCTTAAATCACACCTGAATTCAAAATTGTTACCTGGTTTATTAAAAGAAAGAAGAGGCAGGGAGTGGTAAACCAGGATGGTCCACTCCTAACACCGAACACCTGCTGCAGTTTTAAGACCCAGGAAGTGAAAACAGAGGCAAACCCAGGATTCAAAACCTCAGATTCAAAACCTCAGGTGAGGACATGATACAACAGAAAAAGAGCTTTAAACCAGGACTGCATTCTTTTTTTGAGGGGGGGGGGCGGGAAGAAGGGGGGACTGACTTGCAGCTTAAAATTCACCAAGGTGAAGACACCTGAAGTAATGTAAATTGCTTTTCTAACTCCCAAGATTTATTTCAATTGATAAGATAAAGTGTTGAAAGAACAGGACTCTGGATAGGGAAAGTCGGTGGGAGAAACCCAGGTGTGACCTTGCCACAGTGCTGGGGCATCTCCAAGGAGCGCCCCATTCTAACAGGGAGAACGCAGGCGTCCCTGGAGCTGGACTGCCTCTGCTGTGGTGGGCACCGATTTTTAAAAAGCACAGGTGAATCACAGGAAGGACGGGTATATCTTTCCCCTTTTTTCATACACAGGATGATTCAGCTATAATTAGCTATACCTGACCCCACCCTGCACAGGAAGGGATGGGACCAAAGGCCATTCTTGTTGCCTTGGTCTGTTTAAGCAAACAGAAGGTGCCTCACAGTCTCCTGATACTACATAAGAATGCTGTTGTTCCAGGCATATCAGGCCAGGTACTCTACCACACACGGTGTTATCAAACACCTACAGTCTTATCAAACATCATGGGTTACCACATGGCATAATGATATACTTTAATGACAAATCTCAAAAAAGGTCATTACCTTCCTCTGGCTTCACTGCTTTCTCCTTCTTTACTGATCCTGTTTTGGGACCCTTGTCTTGTGACTTCTTCTGTGAACCACTGGTTTCCTTTTTTGAATTAATCTAATATTTAAAAAAAAAAGTGTCTCCATTTATGATATGGCCATTCAGACAAATGTCCACGCGACATATGAGAGAATCATGTCAAGCTGCTGGTATTACTGAATAGCAATCCTTCCAACTTCTTAAAAGGACCACCTATATTCATTTCTTGTACTTCCTCAGCTCCTTCAATCTTTGAGCTCTGGGTTCCTACACTGTTATTCCATTGACATCGCCCCTCCCAAAGTCACTGAAGACCTTTAATTCCAAACACAGTAGGCTTTATGTTCTCATCCACTCCAACTTGTCCCAAGTATTAAGGCTGGGCCATTTCCATTCCTCCCACCTCTGATCCCCACATCCCTAAATAAAACCAGAGGGCTGATCATTTCCCGCTGCGACCAGAGGAGAGCCTCTAACTCCTCAGCCTGGTTCTGTAAGACCTCCACATCCTGGCCCCAGCCTAACTGCAAGCCCCTCTCCCATTCCTGGGGCTCCCACTCTGACGCCAAACTGGGTTTCCTGCCATTCCTCGTATCACTGTGACCTCCCACTTTGTCCACATTGGTCCTTCACTTGGAATGCCCTCCTCTCGTCCCAATACAATCACAGTTGTCCTCAGTCAAACAGATTCAAATCTTACACCCTCCCTGAGGTAACTCACGTTTGTCTAGAATCGAGTTCAGCCCCCACCCCCGCTCCCCCAGGCACTTTGTTAGTAGCACTCCATGACAGCACAGTTGCTATAAATGGGACCTGGTGAAGAGCATGGTGCACTGGTCTTCCCTGAGACCGCGAGTCCCTCAGGAGGGAGATGACATCTCACTCGTGGTTAGAACCCCACAGGGCCTAACACCCAGAACTTCCCATAACAGGGCACAGAGGAGCTTAGTAAACGTGCATCAAATTGAGCCCAGGAGATTAGAAACCATTTAACGCTCTCCTTTCCAAGTTCCTCTTCTCTCGTCACAGGACCCTAAATTCTTTATTTAGTGCATACATGCATAAATGCACTGTCTAAAGCAGTGGTCGCCAACCTTTCAGATCTCACGAACCATCAGTGGTCCGCAGGACCACCGGTTGGCGACTGCTGCTCCAAAGGTTTCCTTCAACCAGCGGTTGCCAACCTTTTGGACATCACGGACCACCGGTTGGTGACCGCTGGTCTAAAGAGAATACGTCCATTTGCTGACCACTTACTCGGGTAAGAACATTACATATTATTTCATTTAACTGATGCAACAATTCCAAGAGGCAGATGCCATCTCCATTTGTAAGACGGAAAAACTGAAGCTCAGGAGAGTTAAGTGACAAACTGAAAGTGCTCCTCCGCTACAACTCACAGACTGTCCAAGTCATTACTGTTCCTTGGACATTTCGTACTTTAGATTCTCTTCTTCTCATTTTCCTCTGAATCTACAGTGAGGAGGAAATGATCTGAAGAGTAAGTACTCTGAGAGTCACAGGGGGAGATCATAAATCCAAATCTGCATTAGGGTGTCTCTATGAAAGTTACCGATGACACTTGGAGTAATACTTGAGTTATTCCAAAAGGCCAAAAACAAATTGGTCTTGAATAGTTGTACTGCACCCGAAATCAAACAGGATGAAACCCAATGACTCCCAGAAAAGATCCCAATAACCGCCTGCTTTTAGCCTCACAGACATCAAAATGATCTGGTAGCTAAGAAATAGCCAACAGCCCAGCCTGAGTGTACTCCTAGGACCCAAGGTGCCCACAGAATAAGGACTTTGCGTGAGAGCAGGTTGGCAAGAAGGAAGAACAAGCGATTTGGCAAGCTCTAAGTAAGTACTCCCTTGGATTTGCCTAACTTAGAGCCGAGAGTAAAGCCATGGAAAGCTGCCATCTTTCTGTGTTGCCACAGGGGGCAGGCAGCATGCCAGAAAGAGCACTTTAGAGTCAAAGTGCCCTTGTTAGTATTTTTTTTTAAAAAAGGCCCAAAATGGAGTCACTTTTGCTAAGCTACACCAAGACTTAGTACTAACCTAACTGCAGTTTCAGCCTCTCCCAGGAGTGCAATTTTAAATCCCTCAGTCTAGCCGTAACTGGTTTGGCTCAGTGGATAGAGCATTGGCCTGCAGACTATAAAAGGTCCCAGGTTCGATTCCGGTCAAGGGCATGTACCTTGGTTGCGGGCACATCCCCAGTAGGAGGTGTGCAGGAGGCAGCTGATCGAAGTTTCTCTCTCATCGATGTTTCTAATTCTCTATCTCTCTCCCTTCCTCTCTGTAAAATCAATAAAATATATTAAAAAAAATAAATCCCTCAGTCTAGAATTTCCTGATCAACACTAGTGAAGTAACCTGCCTCTTCAGGCCCCCTGTCTTCCCCTAAAGGGAAGATGACTTCGCCTGAAATAATCCACTTTTTAAATCTTTTCTTCCCACCCTCTTTCTGCCCTTCTAGTTGCTAGAAGGGACGCTGTCCGATTCACAAATCACTTGATAAAACCAATTAGATCTTCAAATTTACACAGTTGAATTTTGTTGTTTAACATTAGCAAGCTGTTTAACTTTTCTGAGTTTCCATTTCCTCAGCTGTAAAAGTAAAGGATAATCATATTTTGTCACAGAACTCTGTTTAAATGATTAAAATAGGATGACATCTATGAAGTGTCTAATCCAGTAATTAGGACATAATAGTTGTCAGTTAATAAGTGAAAAGTCAGCAGCCAGGGTACCACGGATCATTTTCAAATGTATGCAATGATGAATTTCTCTTCCCCGGCTCCTTATTCACTTGTTTATTGAAAAAGGAGCTTCATATGAAAGTAACCCCACAGGGTGATCTAAACATTAATCCCTAACTGGACAGGTCACGGTGGGTAGAGGTGCCCCAGGCCTAGAACTTCTTTAGCAGAAGGTTTATCTTTGCCTTAAGCAAGCCCTATTCTTGTGCATCTTGGTTAATAAACCTTTGAAATGCCAGAGTAATCCCTTTTCCCAGACCCCTCTAAAGCTTAACCACCCTCAAGAAAGCACATCCTCTTGTTAACTGTCACGTAATCTAATCCCTGCCCTGCTTTTTCCCACCTCCATGTAATCTTCCTTACGTTCCCTCCTTAATTCCAAATGTATAAAAGGATCTGCAAACTGACATTCTCCAGAGCATTTGAGATCTTGCTTCCCAGCAATGTCCTCAGTTTGGCTCAAATAAATTCATAAGAATTCTCTACAGGTTTGGGCGTATCTTACTTTGACAACACACAGAGCCCATATTGTTCTCCCTGTCATGACCTCATTAATAAGTCCTCATTGACAGAAGTCCTTGGCTCACCAGCCCCACAATCCTGCTCTCCTAGAGTAGAACCAGTATGTGAGCCAAAGCACAGCAGTCTGGTCATCAGAAAATAGGGCTCTGCCAGTAAAACACAGGCACCGAACTCAGCTGAGACCGGTCAACCCTCAGTAAGGTCATGCCTCCCTTGCTAGAAAGGAGAGATGCATAAACGCCACATAACTCTTACCTCAACTGGGGGCGTCTCTCCCAGCAACAGGTTATTAAAAATGGTAGCGTAATCACCATTTAGATTCATCAGTTCCTCATGGGTGCCCCTTTCTGTAATACAGCCCTCTTTCATGAAGATCACTTGGTCACAATCAGCCAGGTACTAGAGACAAAGGCAGGGATGACACAGTGTTACTGATATTTGTGCAAATATTCCAATCACTCCTACCTTAGTCTAGCACTTCCCACCTAGAAGCGATTGAGCCCCCAGGGGACATCTGGCAATATCTGGAGACACTGTTGGTTGTTATAATTGGGGAGAGGGGTATTACTGGCCATCGAGTGGACAGAGGCCAGGGAAGCCTAGGGACAGCCCCCCACATCAAAGAGCTATGTGGCCCAATGTGTCAACAGGGCCAAGGCTGAGAACCTCTGCTCTAGTTTATTGAGATGTAGTTCCCAGTACAGTTCCTCCAGTTTTTTATGTAAATCTCCTGGTGGAGCCACAGGAGCCTTGCATTAGGCTTCACCCTGTTACTACAGTCAGAAGTACACACAATTACTGACTTTCTGTGGCAGGATGGGGGTTAACCCCCAAACCTGACAACATATGCAAAATAGATGGCAACATTCTTGAGCTGCTCTCCAAAGTGGCTGCTTGTCATGGAGTGACAGAGGGAGAAGACCTTGCTTTCCCTGAACAGTTCCTGCTTAAATTAACATAAAGCTTTCCACACTAGCTCATACTCAAACTCTATTTTCTACCTACCCTTTCCTTCACTTACTGATTTATATGTAAAAGCTAACATGCTCCAAGGATCTCTGATGCAGATAGCCAACCTGGTACAGTGGTACAACGAGCTTTATTGCTACAATGGGCCAGGCGGCTATTTGTTGAGGAAATGAACACTGATGGTTCCAGGAACTTCTAGAAGACCACAGGGTACCTAGAAGGACCAAGCCCCCTTCCGGTCTGATTTCTCAGGACACAGTGGGTGGCCTGGGGAAGGAAGAAAGCACCATACCTGTAGCTGGTGGGTAACAAACAGAACCGTCTTGGACTTGAGGTGCTTCTGGATAGCACTGTTGAAGATGTGGTTGCCCACATGGGCATCTAAGGCACTGAGGGGGTCATCCAGGATGTAGATGTCCCGGTCACTGTACAAGGCTCGGGCAAGGCTGATCCTTTGGCGCTGCCCACCACTCAGGTTGGCTCCTCGCTCGCCAATCTATAGGAGCCCAGAAAGCATAGTGGAGCCGCCAGCTCAAGTCCAGAACTGGGTTTAGTGACTACCCCAGTCACCACTCTTCTCCTCCACCCAAAGCGGCATCTTCTACTGAATTCCCCGCCTGGATGAGTGGCCACTATGATCCTCCAGGGCCCACAGGGGGGAGTCGGCCTAGATACCTCCTTCGCTCCCACAATCATCTGGTTACTAATCAATCCTCATCTGGCCTTGCCACCCCCTGGACACCCTACTCCAGCCCATTCTCTATGGGCAGAATGAGCTTTCCAAAACGTAAAGCTAACCATGAACAACCTTCCTTAAACTCTTCAAAAGCCCTGAAGGATAGAATTTAAACAACCAAACTTGGCATACAAAGCAGGTTCCCAGCATCTCTCAGCGTCCATTTCCAATCTCCCAGCACACCCTGGGATAGAAGCCATTAAATTGTGGATATATTATGAACACACATGACTAATGTCACACCTTCTCCTGTACTATTCCTGCTCAGTTCTGGCATCCTCTCCTCTGAAAATCCTCCCCCATCTCTTCCTTACTAACACTCAAAAGAAAGGGATTCTTTCTCCTCAGCTTGTTTTGAGCCTCATGTGTGGGTGTCCTATCCTCTCCACTTAAGCTTTCTGAGGGTGCAAGTTATTGTCTTATTCCTTTACATTCCCAACACCCAGAAGTGTCTGCACATGCAGCTGGCACACAACAAGCACCTGCTTAAACATTACTAAATGGACAAGTGAATACATCCATTGTAAAATGGTAATGGGCCCTGTAATTTTAAAAAATCTTGTCCTTAAAAAAACATTCAGTTAATGCAAAGGTTTTCAAACTTGAGCAGGTATCAGAATTACCTGAGGACTTGTAAAAACAGGTTTTTGGGCCCCACCCCTAGAGTTTCTGATTCAGGAGGTCTGGAGTGGGGCCTAATAACTTGCATTTCTAACAAGTTCCCTGTGTCACCGAATGCTGCTGATCTGGGCACCTTGATTTGAGAGCCGGTGAACTAATTAAACCATTCATAAAACCTGAGGGATTTAACTGAAGTCAGCTGAAACACAAGTGCCAGGCCCAGAGACCTCCGGGCAGGTCATGGGAGATGTCTCAGGACTCAAAAAGCCAGTTTCAAAGACACAGCTCTGGAAACTGCTCCAGGGCAGAGAACCAAAGAAAGGGATTTGTGCAGCGGTCTCTTTCTTTCTAATGGGGGAGGGCTCTCTACAGACTGCATCGGAGCAAGGAGGTTGGCAGAATGAGGTTCAGGGAAGAAGCTCAATGTGCACATGCTTGACTCATGGTTTAAAAATGAGTAGCGCAGAGAACACAAACTCTGAACCAAAAATGGGATTTTGTTTAAAATCCACCTGACAGCCCTAACCGGTTTGGCTCAGTGGATAGAGCGTCGGCCTGCGGACTCAGGGGTCCCAGGTTCGATTCCGGTCAAGGGCATGTACCTTGGTTGAGGGCACATCCCCAGTGGGAGTGTGCAGGAGGCAGCTGATCGATGTTTCTCTCTCATCGATGTTTCTAACTCTATCTCTCTCCCTTCCTCTCTGTAAAGAATCAATAAAATATATTTAAAAAATATAAAATCCACCTGACATATGAAATATTTATATGCTTAAAACAGGTAGTGTTGATACGCCTGCCCCAAGGCATAAATGCTTTCCTAACATAAAGTACCAGTGAAAGTGGATCTCACTGTGTAGGTTTTTCTCCCACGCATTTAAAATGCACTCCTAGGAGGTGACTCCAGCAGAGCCCTGCCACTCATCTCCCAGGATGCTCTCTGCTACATCCACGCCCCCATCGGGAACAGAAGGCTTGTACCTCAGTCAGATCACTGTTGGGGAGAATGGCCAGGTCGGGCCGCAGGCAGCAGCTGTTCAGCACAGAGTTGTATCTGAAGAAGATAAAGAGACCTAGCGTCAGGGACACGGTTGGAGTTGAGCCTGTGGCTTGGGTGCCTTGCATCTCACACAGCCTAGACAGAAAGCATCACAGAAACCAAGCATTCCTTGCCTTTCTTCATCAAATTCCTTCCCAAAGAGGATGTTGTCTCTCAGCGTGGCATTGAGGATCCAGGCCTGCTGGGCCACATAAGCGAAGGTTCCACCGACTGCAATGCTGCCCTCTACCAGTGTCATCTAGGGAGACAGACACCGTCCAATAGCATCACAATGCAAAGCCATGCCCCTAAAGCCAACAGAACCCCCCACATTCCACAATGAAGTTGAAAGTTTTTGGCAGTTTCCTTGGTTGCTTTTTGGACCCCAAACCAGACCCCACCTTTGTTCCACAAGGAGCTTCAGCAGCAAAGAAAATCAAAGGTCTCCTTGCTTATGTGCGATGGGAGCCCAGACAACCCATGACTTGAATGAACCAACACTTCATTCAGCAACCTATGGGCTACTTTACATCCTTTCTTTCTAAAGCAGTGGTTCTCAACCTCGGCTGCACATTAGAATCACCTGGGAATCTTTTTAAAATCCTGATTTCTGGGCCTCATCCTCCAGAAATTCTGTTTCGGATTTTAAAGATTCCCAGGTGATTCTAATGTGCAGCCAAGGTTGAGAACCACTGTTCTAAAGGCAAACGGTTTTAATTAAGGGAAGCACAAGCGGAAGGCCCTTTCAGAATCCCCTGGGGAGGATGCTGTAAGGATTTACAGCCTCAATTTTAGGGCAGGCCAGCTCATCTACAGAATTAATCCAGGCTATTAGCTAGATCAGCTGCTTCTGTAAAATGAGGATCAAAGGGGGGGAAATTCCAGTTCGACATCAACTGGTATTACAGAGTATCCATACAATGATGGTGAACCCTCCCCTCCAACATGAAGAAACTGCATGATGACCTGTTCACTTTGAATTGTTTTTAGTCATGGTAATTGATATGAATTGATTTCCCCATTTTACCTTGTTTCAGGGTTCCTTTTGGGACTGATTGTTGACAATTTGTCTTGCGTGAGGGATGCTATAACTTGGAACAAAGTTTCATTGACCAGTCTGTGCAGTCCTTGCACATAAAGCTTGTTCTCTCAAACACTGTAATATACAGTGTACACATACAGGTGATTGCTAAGCTTCCTTCAGACACAATGCTGTGAAGGGGTGGGAATGTAGTGGGGAATGGGGTTGGGGCAGGGAGATGCAGATGAAGGGTTCATTTTGTTTCTACCTTTCCTGATCCTCTCCAGGAAATAAATTCAGTTTTTCTGAGGCCTTTGCTAAGCAAAGTCCAGAGAAAGAAGCAAAAAATGCCAAGGACAATAACAAAATCTTACCTGGCCTAAAATGGCTGAGATGAGAGAGGTTTTTCCACTTCCCACACTGCCACAGATTCCAACCAGTTTACCCTGGAAAAAAACAGAGCGAGAGGGAAGGTCATTAAAGGACTACTGACCACTCACCTCCAGGGACTTCCTATTTCTTTGAGGAAAAACACATCAACTACAGTCCATCAATATGGAAACTGCCTTCCCGATCACCAAGCAAGTCACTTTACTCTTTTCTCCCTTGTCAGCCACCTACTTCATAGGGTTTCTGTGGAGATACACTAAGTTAACAGATGTGTAAGCTTTTGCAAAAATTAAAGATGCTAAGGTATCCTATATCACTTTTATAGACCCAACCCCTTTCCTGTTTTGTTGGTAATCTATGTTTTTTTTTAAACATATTTTTATTGATTTCAGAGAGGAAGGGAGAGGGGAAAGAGAGATAGAAACATCAGTGATGAGAGGGAATCATTGATTAGCTGCCTCCTGCATCCCCCACACTGGGGTTCAAGCTCATAATCCAGGCATGTGTCCTTGACTGGAATCAAACCTGGGACCCTCCAGTCCGCAGACCAGTGCTCTATCCACTGAGCCAAACCAGCTAGGGCAGCAATGTATGATTTTTTATTATTTTATTGTTGTTTTTAGAAGAGAGAACAGAACTCTTAAAAAATTATTTTATTATGATTTTTTTTCTACAGACTATACATTATTTTCAATAAAAACTGTTTACTATTGCTCCCACTTTTCTACAAAACATTCCCAAGAATTGGAGGAATCTCTATACCACCAATCCCACATAAAAGGGGAACCCACTCCTGGGATTAACTGAATATCCTCAGGCAAAATAATGGGCAGTGTTCAAAGTTCTTAAGAACAGAGATGATTTCACAGGGCCGTCAGTTTAGAACCTTGTACTGGATGAAGGCTCACAGAAAGGAAGGAGTGAAGAATGGTGGGGTAGAAAGACCATGGGTTCTGGAGGCAAATGGGTCTCGATCTGAATCCCAACTCCACCAGCACTTGACAATTGTTGGATCTTGGCCTTGTTGCTTAAACGAATACTGTCTCTCTCAATGGGCTTTGAGCAACTTGAGGAAAGGAATTATCCTTGTAGAACCAAGGAGTGTCCAGTACTTAATAAAAGTATGTGGGATAAAGTTTTTGTTGTTGTTTTTTTAAAAATATATTTTATTGATTTTTTACAGAGAGGAAGGGAGAGGGATAGAGAGTTAGAAACATCGATGAGAGAGAAACATCAATCAGCTGCCTACTGCACACCCCATGCACACATTGGGGATGTGCCCAGTACCAAGGTACATGCCCTTGACCGGAATCGAACCTGGGACCCTTGAGTCCACAGGCCAATGCTCTATCCACTGAGCCAAACTGGTTAGGGCTGGGACAAAGTTTTTGATATGGTCCACGAGTTTGAAAGATTATAGCCTGGTAGTAACGAGGAGACCAAATCACAGGTTCAATCTTTGCTCAGGTCAGTTAGATTTCCACAAAGAAAACTCTGCTCTGACAATGGACTGATGACTAAAAGAGACATCAGAGGACACTAAGTTCCCTTCCCCTCCCTAAAGGGGGGGTCTGGAGAATTATGGTCTCTCTTCAAAGAGGTCTAGTTCTGTGAATGTGGGCTCTAAAGGGCAGAACGAGGATCAATAGAAAGTAGGAGAGTGAACATCCATTGGCTATAAGGACTAACCCTTGAATAGAGCTGATTAGCAGTGTGATAGAGCTGCCTCAATAAACAAGATCACCGCTATTCAATAAGAAGCCTGTTAAGAGTTAACTGAAGTAAAAAAGTGACTTGAGCCAGCCAGCATGGCTCAGTGCTTGAGTGTCAACTATGAACCAGGAGGTCACAGTTCAATTCCCAATCAGGCACATGCCTGGATTGCAGGTTCGAGCCCTAGTGAGGGGGCATACAGGAAGCAGCCAAACAATGATTCTCTCTCATCATTGATGTTTCTATCTCTCTCTCCCTCTCTGAAATCAATTTATATAATTACACACACACACACACACACACACACACACACACACACACACACTTTTTAAGTGACTTGAATGCCCTCCAAACAACCACCAGTTGTTTCCAGTGGTCTCACCTAGGACCATCTCCCCCTCTTGGTCATAGCTTTCAAGAGCTGGGAGCTTTTCATTCTCCCTGCAGTCTAGCTCTGGGTCTGTGTGACGTGCTTCTAGTTAGTTGCTGACTTGATAAACACATTGGAACCCAGCACTCCCTACTTCCAGTGATGTAGGTAAACATTTTTTTACCACTGCCCTCAGTCCCAGGCGCCCTAATGTTCTCCTGGGTTAACTGTTCTCCTTGTCTCCTTCCTGTTTCCCTACAAACTCTTCTGAATACAGAAGCTAGAATGTTTCTCTCATATATAAGTCAGGTCACATATTTTTCTGCTCCAAACTCTCAATGGCTTCTCTTCCTACTCAGTAAAGCCGAAGTCGTTACAGGAGGCTCTGCATCTAGCTCCCTGTCTGCCCTGGGCATCTACTACTCTCTCCTTTGCTTGCTCTGCTCCAGTAATAGGCCTCAGGGTCTTTGCGGTTTTGTCCTTCTGCCTGGAATGCTCTTCTCCCCCAGATATTCACATGACTCATTCCTTCACCCCCGCAAGTCTTTCCTCAAATATTACTTTTTAAAGGAAGCCTTTCCCTCAGGCAACCTATTTACATTGCAACCACCTGCTCCCTGTCCCAGCACTCTCTACCACCCCTTCTTCACAGCCCTTATCACCCTTTGACATACAATATACAGTATTCTCCCCTCCCCATGGTTTCACTTTCTGTGGTTTCAGTTCCTTGCAGTTAACTGTGGTCCAAAAGTATGAAATGGAAAATTCCAGAAATAAACAATTCATAAGTTTTAAACAGTGTGGCGCTCTGACTAGTGTAATGAAATCTCATGCAGTCCTGCTCTGTCTTGCCCTGGACACGAGTCATTCCTTTGCTGAGATCTACTCTGTATACACTCCCTGTTCATTAGTCAATTCAACTCTTTTCATGTCTCTTTCCATATCAAAGTGCTTGTGTTCTCTTATTTTACTTAAAAAGTGCAAGCGTAGTGGTGCTGGCAACTTAGATATGTTAGAGAGCAGCTGTAAAATAAGTGCTTCTTGTAAGTGAAAAGGCAAAAATTCTCAACTTAATAAGGAAAAATCGTATGCAGAGGTTACTAAAATCTACAGTAAGAGCAAATCTTCCATCCTTGAAACTGTGAATAAGGAAAAAGAAATTCATGCTAGTTTTGCTGTCCCACCTTAAACTGTAAAAGTTGTGGCCACAAGTGCATGATTAGTGCTTAGTTAAGATGGAAGAGGCATTAAAGTTGTGGATGGAAGACATGAACAGAAAACACATTCTGAATGGCAAAGTGTTGCGCCAAAAAGCACTGAGCCACATGAAGCCTTCAGCAAGGGATCCCTGAAACAAGGGACACCAAGCCATTTCCTACAAGTAAGGGATGGTTACATAGATTCCAGAATAGGTTTGGGGTGAAAAATTACTGGAGAGAGACCCACCTAATTCACTTACCTTTTATTAGAGTACAGTGCATAACTGCTCTAGTTAGTTATTATTGTTAGTCTCTTACTGTGCCTAATTTATAAACTAAACGTTTCCATAGGTATGTACGTACAGGAAAAAATTACCAGGATTCAGCACTATACGTGGGCTCAGGAATTTACAGGTTCTTGGAACACATTCCCCACTTGTTTGCTGTCTTTGCCACTAGAATGTAAGCTCCAAGAGGGCAGAGGTGTCTGACTGTTTGGATTTTCCCTGCTAGGCCCCAGCCCTGCAACAGTGCCGGCAGAGTTGGTCATGAAAAAATGGCTGTTAAATGAGTGAATGTATGCTTACATCCGGGACCTTGTGTATGAAATAACCTCAACATGGTCTGACTCCCAGTCATATTCTGTGCTTTAAACGCCTTGAACCAGGACTGTCTGTTCCAGCCACTCTCTAAAGGAGGGCCTCTGAGAGACGCCAGTCCTGTGTGCCTGGGCTGTGAGATCACACACCACAACGATCCTTTACTTGCGTTAAAAATAAACAATTATAACCGAATTGTCAATAATAATAACAACCCTGAGAATTCCTGTTATGTTCCAGGTTCTGTGTTGTGAATAGCCTATGGGTAATGAGAAGCTTACACAGAGCTATAATAACCAGAACTAATTATTACAACTCACATACAACTACAATCACCAGAAACCTACTCAGGGTAAAATCTTGGAAAACCCACTTGAATGTTTCATTTCCTTGCTTATAAAATGAGTATCTCATGAGACTAGTTGTTATTCGTTTCTATTGTTAAATACCGAAATATTCCTCTTAGAGGTGGAGCTGGCTAGAATTGCTCATTGATTCAAAACCACTCCCAGCCACAAAATAGAACTTTGCTAAGAGGAATGGCAGCTGCCTGCTCGTGCCACAATGGACACCTGGGAGGCAGACAGGGCCTGGGGAGGCCCAGCGGTTACCTCTTCGATTTCCAGGTCGATGCTGTACAGTGTCCTCTGTAGGCGGAGGCTCCCCAGGTGGACAGGCTTGCCCTCTTCCTCCTCGGGACTGGGCCGCTCGTCGCTGTCCAGGAGGAGGTGGCCCTTCTGCTCCGCCAGCGCCGCCTGATGCTCGGTGCGCTCCAGCTGCCTCGCCTTCTCTTTCTTGGCCCTGGCAGCCCTCTTGTCTTTTTTCGTTTTGGGGGTCAGCTTGGGTGAGTTCTGGATACTGGAGTGGGAGGAGTCCCATGCCAAGGTGGCATTTTTCATCTCTATCTTGATGTGAGGACTGGCTGGGTTTTTCTTTATCATGTGAACCTCTTCCATCAGAAACAAACTCTGATAGGAGTTGTGAGAGAGGTGCAAAGATGAGACACTGGATCAAGACCAGGGAGACAAGCCTAGGGCGTACACTCACGTAGCAAAACACATCAGGCTATACAGTGGAAGAAAGCTGAAGGGCAAAAGGTAGCTCATTAGTGTAGCCCTGCCTCAGGCTCAGCGAGAGGTCACGGGGGTGTGGGGACACCCTCAGGAGGAACTGGACCTTGTCAATGGCCCAACACTCTACACTACCAATTACATGCCAAACTAGTTCTTTGCTTTCTACCAGACTATGTGACCAAAGGGCATTTAACTAGCCCATATGCCAGCCCTTGTTCTCACCCATGAGTTGCTGAGTAGCAGCGGGAAAATGCAAGCAGAAAAACCACAGGGTGTGTTGCTCCCTACACAGACCCTCATCACTGCTTCCCTTCCAGACCACCCCTGTAGAACCTCAAAGCCTGTGTGCTTCCCTCACCCACAACATGGCACATGTCTAGGGGAGAGGCTGAGCTGAGACAGTGCCGAGGCCTCGCTCACTGAGGTCAGAAAGGAGGGCCTAAAGCATGACTGACGGTAGAGTACTCCTTCTTGCCAATAAGTCTCAGGTCTTCAGAATCCTGCCTTGGAACTTGTGGAAACTCAAACCACCAAAGGTAGGGACTTGCGTGGAAGTGAAGGTTAATTCCCTCAGAAACATCCTTGGGAAGAGAACACAACTCTTTCCCCACGCATCCCCCGAGTCCCACTGAGTTCTGTTAGGGGAAGAAAACTGGAACACTTCTGAAGTCAGACCTGAAACACTGACCCAAACAAATCTCAGCCCAGGACCTCGATGTGTCCATGACTTTGAACCCACTTCTGACAACTCTCTTCAACCAGTGGTCTTCTCTACAGAATGGTATCCCAGCTGGGATGATTTTTTTTTAAAAATCTTTTTTAAGTAAAAAAATGTAAAAACAACATTAGAAAGTCTTTATTTTCTTTTATGTATTTATTTATGTATTTATTTATTTTTTAGAGAAAGGATGACTTTTTAGGGCCAGAACTCTCCACTCAGTTACTGAGAACCCCCTGCCATTAAATGCACCACACGATCCCCTTCCCAAGCTCTTTCTGTTGGATCTGAAACTTCCGAGCCTGCTCTTTTCCTCCCTTAAATTGCCACATCTCCTACTTATTCCTATTCCCTAATCTTCCCAGAAGTGGCATGGTTCTAAGTCTCCTAGCTGATCTTCACACGTCGTCACCCTCAGGTTTTGTCTCTGAACACAGCTGTTGGTTTCATTTGGTCACAGCCTTCCTAGAAGACTGAGCTAAGAATAAGTTGTCAAAATCGTTACCACCTTCACACAGTAAACCATATGTTCCATCATCTCTCCCCTGGAGAGTTCCTAAAGGACCTCTTAAACCCCAGTGGGTTATTTAGAAACATGCTCATGCTGCTAGTTTGCACTGCTCCTTCCCCACGGTTCCTTCCCACAGGCTCCCTGCCGCCCGGCACTCCTCCCAGGAGGATTTCAACTTCGGGCCACTCTGCCATGAGGTGCTGAGTCGCAACACTTGAATTTATATCTACTTGGATTTGCACTTGCCAGGACAACAGAATCTTCGAGGTACAGAAACCATGAACCTCAACTTTACCACAGGACACTGACCATCAAAATACTACTCTTATTGACCAGAAGAATCAAATCAGAATGTATCCGTTAAGCAGAAGAAGGGACTACTCGTAGGGTTGCCAGGTAACATACAGGATGCCTAGTTAAATTCTGATTCCAGATAAACAATGAATACTGTTTCAGTGTTAAGTATGTCTCATGCAATTATTAAATGGATGTCCCGTGTTTTTGTTTGCTAAAGCTGGCAACCCTATACTGGTGACAATCTTATCAGGACAGTCACAAGATGGCTTCTCATTACCTTTCTACAGGTTATCAGCCTAGAAGGAGGAGAAGGGGGAGGGAGAGGGAATAGTGGAGGAGGGGAGTGGGAGAGGGAGGTTGGAAAGGAGGAAACTGCAAGAGGAATAAGATAGAAAGGGACTGAAGTCTCATGGGGAATATAACAGAGCTGTGGCTGATTGTGCTTCCTTTATTAACTCTGAAGCTTCCTGGATAGAGGAAAGAGCTATGAGAAAAGCCACCTGCTAATACAAGTCCTCGCTAATAAGTGAAGAGAGCTCTCGAGAAACAAGGAGCAAACAAATCTATACCACAAACTCCTACGTCTTCATCCAAAATGCCTCCAAACCCATTCACTAACAAGGAGGTGGGACACATTGACAGTTGAATTATTTGCTTTCTTCCATGACTGAATATTGTCGTTTCAGCAAAATAAAACTCTAGTTACAATTAGACCATTTCTCTTTAGATGGCTCTGGCTCTTAGCCTTCTAGCAGCCAGGCTGGGGTGAGGGAGGGCAGGGGCTGGGGTGCATTCTTAAACAAAATTCACCTAGTTATCCATAAATGAGTAGAATATCATTTGGGAAGCTCTGATTCATTTTTCTTAAAAGGTAAACCCAATTTGTTTTCTCCCGAACATCTAAGGTGATAATATTAACCCCTCAAATGCCTGAGCTTCACGCCTTCTAGCCACAAATGCCACTTGTTTTGCTGCAGGAATGCAAGAGCTGCTTTTGGCAGTGGCTTTGTCCGGGAATCCCCGCCCATACCGGTGCTGTTCCTTTTCCTTTTTTTAAAGTATTACCCACTTTCAAACATCTATCTCCCCCCACCCTCCCCAATATACCTCCCTCTTGCATTATTCTGGAGGCACACAAAAAATGTCAAGGCATGATCAACGAACCAGAAAAACCCTGGTACTTCTGCATTTCTCAACATGATCTAGTTTTATGACTCTCATGTCACTGGAGTCCCTGCACCATGAGTGGCAACCACAGGCCAGGAACAGGAAAGTATCAAAAAGGGCTTAGCATGCCCTAGCTGGTTTAGTTCAGTGGATAGAGCATCGGCCCGCAGACCGAAGGGTCCCGGGTTCAATTCTGGTCAAGGGCACATGCCTGGGTTGCTGGCTCGATCCCCAGTAGGGGGCGTGCACGAGGCAGCCGATCAATGATTCTCTCTCATCATTGATGTTTCTCTCTCTCTCTCCCGCTCTCCCAAATCAATAATATATATATTTTAAAAGGGCTTAGCATATTGACCAATCAAAATGAAGCACTTTGGTAGAGGTAAATGGTAGGTCAAGGTAAGAAAAAGCTGAGTCTCCTGACAGCTCTGATCCTCTAGGTTTGAATCACTGAAAGGCCCAGTAAGTTATGACATATATCCATGTCAGGTCCAGGCAGAAGGGACTAACTCTGAAGAGAAGCACTGAAATCCTGGGAACCCAAACCTAGGTGGGCCATCTACACAAGGTACAAATTCATTTATCTGAAAAGGTAACTAGTTCCACCCTGTAAGTCAGTCTTCTCCACTGGCTCCTTTCTCCCTCCCCCACCTTTCTTACCAACTTGCCAAAAGGCTGAAGGTGAACAAAAGCCAAGGGCAGTGAGCTGTGTGACCCACTGGAATAAAGGTAATTAGTTTTGCCAGGGACGGCTCCTGACGCGAAGGAGGAGAGGGAGCCACTTACCTTAAACCTGTCGACAGCAACCGATGCTTCTGAGAGGGATTTTACTGAGAATGGAGTTACTTTCAAAGCAAAAGTCATGGAATTGAAGACAGTCACCACTGTGAAAGCCTGAAAAGAGCAGAAACTGAGCCTTACTAGGCTATGCCACCAAAATCACAAGACACCATCAATTTTCCTTCATGCAACCCAAATCACAAGACACCATCAATTTCTCTTCAAGTTAAGCAAGGCTGCAGCTTGACTGTCAAATGCTGGTATGAGACAGACACCTTTCTTAAAGGTAGAGTTTTTATGAGACCTTCAATTAGAATTCTCAGTAAATCTGAACCACAGAGTGATCTGTATTTTCAGAATTAAACCCAAAGTTGAGTTGACTAAAAACAGCCCATCCATTCTTTGTGTATTACGGCTGAATCTTCACTCTTCCACTTCTCGGTTTAATCACACAAACGAAAAAATGCCTTCTGATTATTGGGGGAACTCCCAAATCCAGAAACAAGAGGATCAGAGCATCTCTGTGTGTGGTATTTCTAAATTTCCCCAAGCCCCGAGGGCTCACTGACCTGAGCTGCTGTGAGATCGAAGCCAAGAGTCAGGTGAACAGAGAATGTTACCACGCTGGCGATCACCATCACGATGGGAGCCACACCGACGGTGATGCTCTGAAAGTACCCGGCTTTTTCCAATATCCGCCGCTCCTCCTCTCGGATTTCTAAGAATAAAAAGGAAGCCAATCTCTAAAAAGCAAGCTAAAAAAAAAACACCCCTGCAATATTGCTCCTCTGCCACCAAAAAAGACATGGGAGGTCTTTAGCCACACACAAGATTTAAAACAACCCGCTAACACCTGCGATGCAAAGACTAGGTCACTAGGACTATCGATTCCTATCTTTAATGCTGGCACACAAGCCTGAGGTTTGAAATGGATCAAATCACAGGAATAAATCTGACAACAACCAGCACTACATATTATCACAATGATCATCTTCTGCCCAAGTCTGATTCTCCTTGCAAATTTCTTCTGTTATAAATATAAACACATTAATTGTATCTGCAATTGGCAGTTTGGCTTGCTGACCTGGCTGTTGTTTATTTCTTGTCTAGGTACTTACAGAAAAGACAGTGCAATAGTAATGGAGAATGAAAAGGAACTAAGATTTTTTTTTAAGGGGAGGGGAGGGGAGGGGAGTGAGGCAGGACGAAAAGGAACTAAGATTTGCTAGAGAGCCTACTGGAAGCTGACACTGGGATAGAGACTTCCACACAAAAAGCAGGATGAGTGGAATACAACTTCTGTAGGCAGAATGGTTTTCTTAAATATTTGCAAAACTTGACACCCTTACTCACAGAGCAACCCCAGAGTACTGAGACCGTGACATAGCAAGTATGATAATAAAGTGGTGAGGTATTTTTAAACAAATTTTTAAACTTAAAGACATTCTTTTGAGATGCTATGCACTGACCTGAAAGGTATGACCACTGCTCAAGACATTGGAAACTAACCTTCAGCTAGCAAATTAGCCATATTGAGAACTGCCATCAGCTAGCAAATTAGTCATATTAAAAAAAAAATCCAACTCATTGCTTTAACATTTATCATACACCTCGTCCAAATCGATAATGAGCAAGAATGCTCTCTTCAAGCCAACACACACAGATAAAGATACCAAAGTCAGGGGCTGAAGGGTGAGTGGAATATCAGAAAGATTATAAAACGATAGACCTGAGAGTCAGAGGGCCCATCAGCGGTCACCCTGCTAATAGCATGCTTGGCAGCTGTCCACTTAGCATCCATCTGTTCCATTTTAAGGGCAACAAAGTCACTACTTAATGAAGCAGCTTAATCCAATGCTGCACACTTCCGAGTAGTCCTGCTCTGATGGCTGCTCACATAAAAAGCTTAGGATCTGGACATAAGGTTCCTGAAGGTTTAACCAACAAACCAAGCAGTGAAAATTAAACAGCCTCCTCGATCTGAACACTGTACTTCTATCCAACCTAAAACTGCATTTAACTTTTTAGCTGTAGTGTCTACAGGTTAGCTCACTCTGAGGTTATGGTCAATTAACAGAGCTTTTATGTTTAAATTAAGTTTATGTGCAACTATATCTTCTTTTTTAAACTCTAAAGTGTCTTTAAATATATCCCTCTTAGATTTCACCTTTTTTAAAGGCCCATCATTCCAACTTTTGTTGAGATCTCTTTGAATGCCCAGTCTAGGTTAATTATTCCTCCAAGCTTTGAGGCTTAACAGATAACACGTTTATGGCTGCAGTGAATTTATGGATCATGATAGGGCCAGGCACTGAGAACCTCGTGACTTGACATAAATTAATTGCTTGAAAAGATAAAAATAAAACAACAGGCCAGAAACCCCATAAGTGAGTAACAAAGCTGGGTCCAGCCATCTTCACCTCTCACCCAGCGGTTCGCTCAGCACCCCTTTTCCCGGGATCTCATGCCTAACTACCTCTGGTGCACATGCACCCACAGAGCACAGAGGGCAGAGGCGGAGCTCTCAGCAGCCACTGGATACTGTTTTCTGTGATGTGCCCATGACCCAACCCGAAAATTACGGGCAGGATGAGAGTATCGACGGAGATCTTTGAAAGTGAATGAAATACATATAACTAGCTGAATTACCTCGTGGGTGGGGGGAAATCATAGTTTTTCAGGTCTCAACTTCCTCATTGGTGAGATGAAGTCATGGGTACAAGCTGCCAAGATCCCTATCAGTGTAAGTTCATAAGGTATTATAAGAACTTAAGTTACTGTGATCCTATAACTTTAAGGTTCCTAGTAGCTAAAGTGATCTGGAAGCAGAGAAGTCGGAGTCTTCCTACCACATGCACATATGAAGTCTGTAAACTCACTTTGAACACTTTGAGAAAATGCCTTGACCCAGGCATACATTTTAATAAATTTAATGTAGGTGAGGACTTCACTCATTTTCTGAACACGGTCATCTGTAGTAGTTACACATTTTCTCCTGAAATATGCAGTGATCCGAGACACAAACATCTGAAAGAAAAAAGAGATGTTATGCCAAAATCAGAGCTTATCCAATTTAAGAGCTGTCTAGTCTCTTTGGGGAATAAATCTGTTTAAGATTATTATAAATAAAATGAGGGTCGTGTAGTTGTACTATCTTTAATAAAAGTGGCCCTTTAAATTAGAATCAAATACTTAAGTCTTATCCCTTTGTAAGGAAGCTAAGACAAATATTTGTTCTCATAGTAATCACAGATATTGAGTGCTGCCAAACGGAAGGAGGAGGACCCTATCAGTACCAACGTGAGACGGAGTGACTCAAACACTCTTGTGTTACCTGGGGGCAGGGTTCACCTGCTGGTTTTCTGCTTCACTCAAATTCTCTCTTTAAAATCTCATTAGGAGCCACTGCTAATGAGGCTCCTATTCAAAGTCCAGATTCTGCCTGTGTGGACTGAGCACTGTCTAGCTCAGGGGTGGGCAAACTTTTTGACTCGAGGGCCACAATGGGTTCTTAAACTGGACCGGAGGGCCGGAACAAAAGCATGGATGGAGTGTTTGTGTGAACTAATATAAATTCAAAGTAAACATCATTACATAAAAGGGTACGGTCTTTTTTTTTTTAGTTTTATTCATTTCAAACGGGCAAGATCCGGCCCGCGGGCCGTAGTTTGCCCACGGCTCTAGCTCCTCCTAAACTTTTCCAACGTAGGACCAGCTTTGAGGAAATTTCCAATAAGAGATGTGAAACTTCAGTGGTGCCTACTATACATAACCCAAATGGAAGTAACTTATCTAACAAGACGCTGCCAAAATACAGCAAGGAGGCTTACTCACCATTGCTGGATAAAAGAGGATAAAAACAGCTGATCCCAGGAAGCCTGTTGGTCCATCTAAACTTTTCCAACGTAGGACCAGCTTTGAGGAAATTTCCAATAAGAGATGTGAAACTTCAGTGGTGCCTACTATACATAACCCAAATGGAAGTAACTTATCTAACAAGACGCTGCCAAAATACAGCAAGGAGGCTTACTCACCATTGCTGGATAAAAGAGGATAAAAACAGCTGATCCCAGGAAGCCTGTTGGTCCCAGAATAATTACATTATAAATCATGCCCAATATGGCGACAATGGGCCCTCCGGCCAGCAGGCTGCCCACAGCGGCGGCCTCAAACATCCTCTGCCCGTCGTTGGAGCACAGGTTGATGAGCTAGGAGACATGGAGAGCAGTGAGTGGTCCTCTTGTCTCAGGAGGAGGTTACAGGACAAAGTGGGGACCTAAAGGAACGAAACAGTTCAAGCAGGGAGCTTTCTCTCTGCCCTGAAGCCAAGAACCCTTACTCACCTCCCCCACGGACTTCTCCTTAATGCTCTTTAACTTAAGGATCTTCTTAAATGCCATGGTGAGGATGGCCCCCCGCAAGCGGACAGCAGTTCGGTAATTCAATGCCCAAGTCATTGCAAGTGACCAGGAGCGCACGATTTCTGTCAGGAGGAGGCCCAGGACTAATAGCAAGCTGTACTTGAGGTTAGAATCTGTGCCCTGGGAGTACTCCAAGAGGTGTTTCACCATGAAGGCCTACAGGGAGAAACACACACCACTGTCAGCACCTGCACAGCACCCACACACCACGCCACAGCTTTATGTTAAGTTAGAAAGAGGAGGCCGCTCCACTGTTCAGTGGCCAGCGTAGAGGCAGGGCAACACCTCCTCAGAGGCCCAAACATCACTGACGCCTGCCTGCAGTAATTTCCTCAGGGCGTCTTGCAGGAGGGAGTTCTAATTTGAAAAGTTCTTCCTTAAGGACAGCACCACAACTGTTACTCTTTCTAATGTAACATAAACCTGTCCATGAGCTGAAATTAATTCTAAACACACAGTCATTAAAAAGTATATATTTGACCTTATTCCAGCAGCTCCACACATTGATACATTTTTTTAAATGAAATGAAGACCTTTTTGGGGGGGGAATCGTTTCAAACGTGCTTATTTGATAAAAAGGAACAGTGTACCTACAGTTGGACTGGGGAAGAGTGAGAAGTGCATTTGCAAAACATTCCTGAAAATAAACATCCGCAGTTTAATAGCACAGAAGGGAGCAAACAAAGCAGACTTTTCACAAATCCAGAGACCCTCCCGCGGGCCCTCCCCGCTCCCAGCTCCCTCCCGAAAACAAAAACATGTTACCTCAGGTAGCACATGTCTAACACCACCTGCAGTGAGGAAGGCAGCCAGCCCCCAAGACCACCGAGTGCCACCTCCAGCTCTGAGGTCCTGCAACGCCGGAGCACACACTCACACAAGGCACATTCAGCAACAGGATTAAATACCAGGAAGTGGGAGGTAATGTACTTTTATTGAAAAAGGAAAAAAAAAAAAGTACCATCTTCAAAGAGCATCTCACAGACACTGTACAACAGGAGGAGCATTGCGGTAACATACATGGGAACATACAGAGTCGAGGTATACAAGGCTAGCCATCTAACAGGTCATCTGGCCACTGGCCGCTGTTTTAGCCACACACGGTGGAAATACAGAATAGAACCATTATCTGTTTCCAGAGTCCGGAGTAGAACATCAAGCTGACAGCACTTAATCGACCAGTGCTCCTGACGCTGCAGGGAGTCTGCAATGGAGTAGATTCTCCAGGAATAAAGACCTTGCTGCTAAGGAAAGAGAATTAAAACAAAACAAAGCCCCAACCTCCCCAAAGAGGCAACTCTACTTAAAATCGCTGACACTATTGGTTCGCTAGGCTACGAGGAATGACTTCTGCTCAGGACAGAATACAAAATCTAGGCCTCAAGGAAAAACGAGTGGCATCCTTCGGTCTTTTCAGATCCTTGCGGCTGAAATTGATCTTGCCCAAAATGAAACAAAACAAAGCCACAGCAAAAGAAAGCCAAACCAATCCCCCAACCCAGAAGGACGAAAAAAAAAATTTAACAAGAAACCCATCCACCCACCTACCCCAGATCCTTCCAGCGAAGGGGGCTCTAGCTGGAAACCAGCTCTGAACGACAGACAAAAATGGAGGCCAGGCACCACTGTCCTGAGAAGCTAACGCTGATCCCAGAACCCAGACTCTCTCTGGGTTAATTGGCATTTCTCATTTTTCCTGAGAGGAAAATAATACCAGATGTCCACTAGATCCTAAGAGATCCCCCACCAATCAGATTTACGTCAAGTCTCAGTAAATAACCTGATTTAATAAGTAGGAGATTTCAGATTGTAAGAACTATTGTATTCCACCCTTCCCCTCCCTCATTTTTAGGTTTAGATCCATTGTGTGGGTCACCACTGCATACAGCTGGTTTGCTGGTTTACTAGCAAGAAGATTGGCTTCTTTTCCAGTATGCAATCCAAAATGTGGAACTGAGTCGCTGAGTGGCAGGGTCAGAACCCCATTTTCCTCACGTGAAGCAACTCAGCAAGATGGCGATGCAGTAAAGCATTTTCTCATACACCTTGGCACCCGAAGGAACAGTCTCCAAAGGAAGGCGTGAAAAGACAGCAGGTTGCAGTTTGGGGTTCTTTCTTTCCCATCCCTTTAGAGTGCCATGCTCAGCACCGGTAATAGCGTTACTACCTCCCACACGGAGGAGCCAGGGAAGGTAAAAGACATAATGAATGCTTACACTATGCAAAGCTTTCAAAGGGGGAGGGGAGGAGAGGAAACAGCAGAGCAGATTAAAGCATTTCCAACAATACGGTTTTTAAAAAACAATTACATTTCAAACCATTTTGTATGGGGTAAAGAAAAAAAAAGTTTCTCATGGCAAATCCAACCAAAATTATGTTTAAAAAGAGTTACACATTTATCATGTAAATTTAAACAAACTGGGAGAAAATGTGAGATTGTCAGCATAGCTGTCTGGCTGTGGAAAACATTCCCAGTGAATAAACATTACCTTACCTGAACTCTTGGCGAGAGATTCTGCCCAGCTTGACTCTCTCATTCTGACCGCAGAATACAGCCAATCCTGAAAATTCTAAAGAACAGCTTCTGTCACTGGTTCCACTACAGAGAGACTCCCCCCAAATCCAGATTCTGACAGCACCAAGCAAGCTGCAGCTGGAGAGAGGTCGGAAGGGTGGAAAACTTACCTCTCTAGAGGCTTTTCACTGTCCTTTCCCCCAAAGGCCCTTGAGCTGAGTTAGCATTCACCAAGAGATAGCTCTGCAGGAGGTAGCCTTCTCTTGCAGATCTACAGGGAGGATGCTAATTCTTTACACACGCACCATAGGTCAGGCCTGGTCTTTTAAACTCTTAATCCAAGAAGGCCACACAAATCAGCTCTGTAAATTCAGCCAGTTGGCCCCTCATCTTAGGTGGGGACCATATCCTTATAGATTCTGGTATTCCGTTAATGTTATGGCGACCCTTGGACACACCCTGCACAGAGTGCTGGTCCACTGGCATCACTGAATCCTTGGATCATCTTGATCACAGATGTTCAGCCCTGGCTGGCCAGCAGTTTAAAAACAAAACACAATAACGTGATTGTGTTTCACCTGCTCTGCATACGGCCAGCAAGGGTCAGTGAGGCCTGAGGGGAGATAAGAAATATGCCATATTTGGGGAGGGGGTTCTTACGTAGATTTCTGTAAGAACAGACTAAGCCAGCTTGAAAGTTGTGCCATATTAGCAAATGTGCAAAAATCTAAAACAGATGTTCCTCAAAAGGATTTAAGCCTGGTTGGTACTAATCCCAAAGCCAGCCTGTTTCTTCAATTTCCAATTGAAAAGAAAGTTATTAGAATTGGAGCTCCAAAAAAAAGAAATTTGCATTGTTTACAATTTTAAATCTTTTTGTCAATGGGAGAGACTGTGGTCGGGACCATTGCTTTCTCAACTGTTCTAGGACGAATCCCATGAACTAATACAGGCCTTACGGTGCTCTTCCCCAAGGGTAGAGAGAAGGAAAGCATGCTGCTGTTCTCCTATTTTAGGAAGACTCTCTCAGCTTTCCCTGGCACCTAGGAGAATTTACTGAAGATCAGTGTTTCAGTGAGCTGTGCTTTAAAAGAGAGATTAAGGAATACTCAGATGCTCAAGGGAGTGACTGTAGGCTCCCAAAGTGAACATGCATAGGTAATTTTTTTTCCCAAGTAAAAAGTGAAAATCCCAACCATCTATGGAATAATAGTTTTTGGTGAGAGGAGCCAAAGAAGTTCTTGCATTGGCCAAATGTAATCAATAAAGCCTGAAGAGCGTGCTACCCAGTTGAAAGAATTCTATGAAGGATCAGAGCAGCCACCAGCCCTGTAGTGAAACAATGACAGAAGCTCTTCTTGGGGGAAGCTGGCCCTACGAAAACGTTTGCCATTCTGGTCAATAACATAATATTCAGTTACACAGTCCCTCTTACTTAAAACTTACACAAAAATGTGTTAGTTGGTCAATAAACGGAGAAACCCAATACCAGAAAAGTAGTGTTTTTTGCTTCAGAAAAGAGGTCAAAACTTTTTTTAAAAAGGCATCAAACATTTTTTTTTTTTAAAAAAAGCAGAAAAACTGTAAATTAGCTTTACCGAATCACCATGCATCTTAGGCACATACTTACCCAACCCATGAACCTCCAGCTTACCCACACACGGAAAATGCACAGTATAGTAGCACTACTGCTCCGATGCCTCAAGGCAAATATGTAGAGAATAGATTTAATCAAAGGCTCAAGTGTAAGGCAGCACAGCAGGTGTAAGAAACAGGTGTTCAGAAGACAGGTGAACGTCACTCTTACCTACTCTGCTTCAGTATACACCAGGAAAAAACCACAGTTGCCACCCCGACATTTGCCGCAGTTTACAATATAGACCAAACTGAGAATGGACTCCAGGTTACACTCTAAAATCCCCCACAGTCCTCTGGTTTCTTCAGGACTCATTTGCTACGGAACCATCAAACATGTGACAACTCTGCCTCCAGGTGTTTGGTGCGTCACCGGCACTAGCTCAACAGCCTATGCCACACCAGCTGCTCTCACCCACACACGGCACTGAGAGACACACCTTCCCAAACCAAGACTGTCATTCCATGTCGACACGCAGCAAAGCAGCACAGTCCTGTGCGGAGCCGGACTCATTCAGTTTCCCCTCCGCCCCAGGACAGCAAGCCAGTTCTGTTTCTTATCTGGCAACTCGGCCCCCACATCCTTCCAGCTGCTGACAAGCCACTCATTCCAAAAGCAACTGTTCCCTTTCCTTAGAACTGGAGGCATCTCTAAGGCTGCTAACTAGCCCAAAGGTGAGCACAACCCCTGCAACAGAACAAGAGTGTTAGAGCTGGCCATGGCCGGGCCCCTGGGCACTGTCGGAAAGGATGGTTAGAACTTACTGGTCCACTGAAGCCAGCCAGCTGCGTGATCATCAGGCACACGATGGAGAGGATGAGCCTGGTGCGGCAGAAGATCCACACAACCCTTCGGAGGGAGGCAGCTTCTGGCCCAACTTCATTCAGCTCTTCTTGCCACAGTCTCTCTAGTCTTAACAAGGGCACATGTCCTCCGTTACACATCTCCCCAGGGAACATACACACCCTCGCTTCCCTCCTGCCATCACTTCTTGTCTCCAGGCTTTGACACCACTCACAAGAGTCTTTCCTTTCCTTTCAAATTATGCACCTAGCCTTCACCTTCTGGAAAAAAAATACCCTCCCTAGGTGCCTATATTTTTACCCTGCACAGGGGGCCTCTCAGGATACAGAAAATACAGATGAGAACAAAAGTCTTTCCTTCCACCCAGAAAGACTATCCCTGCATAGCCTTTGTTTGTGGATAAGAACTTCCTTTCTCAGGGATCCCTAACGCTTCCTGAAGGATCCTGTGGTACGATGTAGAGTTGTAAACTAGATTTTAATCATGACAATCAGCTACCATAAAAATGTATTCTGTCACAAGGCAGCGACATAATCTCCCTGTAGACTCAGGAAGAGAAGCGGGGCTGAGAGAGAGAGAGAAAGCCCGTGGTTAAAACAGGATGAAAGGTCAAATAGGAGATAAAGCAGAAGAGCAAAGAGAAAGTCATCCCAGCTGCCCTCCCTCCACCCACTAGCCCCGATCTTAAAAGGACAGAGCTGAGGACTTCACGCTGCTGGACCCACACCCCTAGCTCAGGCCCTACGCATCCAGTACGTGGGACACCGGGGTGGACCAGAGACGCCTACCTTCTGCAGTTCACATCGGAAGACTCGTACTTGGACAAAGACCACACGTTCTCCATGGAGAGCTCTCCCTTCTTGTGGGCCAGGCGGGCCAGGGGAGAAAGCCAGGAAAAAGTCATACAGGAGAAGAGCCCAGCATTGTCCACTGGGTGCTGGTGTCTAAGGAGAGAAAACCCAAAGCACAAACCTGTCAACACACACAGAGAGGCCAGCCAGCACTTATAATAACGCTGTTTAGTAAACAGAGCTCTGGACTAGAAACGGGGCTCCCCAAGTGGTCTAGTCTTTGCCCGCATTTTCAGCACTGCTTTTGGTGCTTCACAGAGAAGTCACCAGGAGAACCTCTTACTTGGAGGTGGTCCGAATGGGCTTCAGAGCACTTAAGCCGTGATGGTACTTCCCCTTGGGATGTTCCTCATCCAGGATTCTGAGCTGAGAACGCGTGCAGGCATCCAGGGAAAGGCCCTCGGCTCGGGCTGCGGTTTCCAAGGCATCCTGGCATTCCAACTGTGTGAGCAGACAGGGAGAGAAGACATCACAACATCGGAACATAACAGATCAAACTGCAAGCCAGATGCATCTCAACTGAGACATTCCAAAGGTCCGTGGGTTAAACATCTTGTATGGTATGAACCTGTTTAGGAGCATTAAAAACCAGACACCTAAAACTTCTAAACCAGTGGTTCTCAACCTTCCTAATGCCGCGGCCCTTTAATACAGTTCCTCATGTTGTGGTGACCCCCAATTTCATTGTTACAAATTGAACATAATTAAAGCATAGGGATTAATCACAAAAACAATATGTAATTACATATGTGTTTTCCGATGGTCTTAGGCGACCCCTGTGAAAGGGTCGTTCGACCCCCAAATGGGGTCTCGACCCACAGGTTGAGAACCGCTGTTCTAAACTAATAGACTTCATTTTATTTTTCTGAGCACTTTTAGGTTCAGAAACAGTGAACAGAAAGTACAGGGTTCCCATGTACCTTCTCATCTGCCCTCTCTCCTTCCCATCCATTTCTTTTTTTTTTTTTTTTCATAGCCCATTTTGGGGACTGATTATTTTTCAATAGACTCAAAAAATTGAATTAAAATTCAAAGTTGAGCAATTATTTGCTTATAGTGCTGGGGAATTCTTGACAATAACATTCTCCCCATTCAGTTGGGGAAAGGTAGGATTATGAGAGTAAAAATGTGTTAGCTATATATCTCAAATATCTCTATAACTTCACTGCATATGAGGCATCTCTCTTTTTTTTTTTAATTAAATCTTTATTGTTCAGATTACATTTGTTCCTCTTTTTGCACGATTTTTGTCCAGTTTCTTCCCGCATCTCCCATTCCCCTTTCCCCCCCAAGAATAGTCAGTCCATTCCCTTTCTATGTCCCTGATTCATTATAATCACCAGTTCATTCTGTACATCAGATTATTTATTCACTTGGTTCTTAGATTCACTTGTTGATAGATGCATGTTTGTTGTTCACAATTTGTATCTTTACCTTTTTCTTCTTCCTCTTCTTAAAGGATACCTTTCAGCATTTCGTATAATACTGGTTTAGTGGTGATGAACTCCTTTAGCTTTTCCTTATCTGTGAAGCTCTTTATCTGACCTTCAATTCTGAATGATAGCTTTGCTGGATAAAGTATTCTTGGTTGTAGGTTCTTGGTATTCAGCACTTTGAATATTTCTTGCCATTCCCTTCTGGCCTGCAAAGTTTCTGTTGAGAAATCAGCTGACAGTCGTATGGGTATTCCCTTGTAGGTAACTGAGTTTCTTTCTCTTGCTGCTTTTAAGATTCTCTCTTTGTCTTTTGCTCTTGGCATTTTAATTATGATGTGTCTTGGTGTGGTCCTCTTTGGATTCCTTTTGTTTGGGGTTCTCTGCGCTTCTTGGACCTGTAAGTCCATTTCTTTCACCAGGTGGGGGAAGTTTTCTGCCATTATTTCTTCAAATAGGTTTTCAATATCTTGCTGTCTCTCATCTTCTGGCACCCCTATTATTCTGATATTAGTGCGCTTGAAGCTGTCCCAGAGGCTCCTTACACTATCTTCGTATTTTCGGATTCTTTTTTCATTTTGCTTTTCCGGTTGGGTGTTTTTTGCTTCTTCGCATTTCAAATCTTTGGCTTGATTCTTGCGCTCCTCTGGTCTGCTATTGGGTGTAATATTCTTTATTTCAGAGCGTGTATGCTTAATTTCTAGTTTCTTTATCATAGCATCGAGGGTCTCATTAGTTTTCGTGAAGCTCTCCAAAAGTTTATTGCAAGCCCTCAAAATTGCGTTTTTTAGCTCTATATCCTCCATTTCTGTCATGTTTTTTTGTCTCCGCATTTTTTATGCTTTCTTGGTGCACCCCCTTGTGGTTTTTGTGCGCAGTCTTGTTCTAGTTAAGCCTTGATTGTTGTAGTTAATACTAGAGGGATTTTCCCCATCCATTTCTTGCATTAGTGTGGCTCATGTGCTACTGATGGGCCAATACTGACACAATTACTCTGAACTGAAGCCCATAGTTGACATTAGAATTCACTCTTTGTGTTGTACATTCTAAAATTTATATTTTTGTTGCCAAAATGCTTTATCTTTCATTTCCCAATATGGGCTGAGAGACAATTACTTCACTAATAACTGCAAATTCTTTTGCTCATTTTCTATGACAAAAAATTAAAGATCACCCCCAATTAGGCAGCCCCGTCACGCAGGAAGAAGATGGACACATGCCTCCTGTCCTTCCCTCTTATCAGCAACAGGGAGAGCAGGACAGGGTTTTCGCCCTGGCTGCACAGCTAAAGAGCTCCATACCCAAATTTCTGCAGCATGAAGCCAAGGGTCTCAGGAGTTGAAATACAAGGTTATACATATTTGCTATAAAGCTTATAAATATCAATTAATCGGATGAACAGAAATGCATGAAGTTCAATGTCTGACTGTGGCAGAAGAGGGTGGCCAAGAAGCTATCCCCATTTTCTCTAAAAGGAACGAAAGCGCATGCCTTCCTGTTGCAGAATCAGAGCATTTTTCTTCAAGAGACGATTTTAAGGACATCATCCTTTTCTCACATCATCACAAATATTTCCCCAAATCGAGAGTTAAGGGCTGCAGCACCTAACACACTGCGCTTTACACAAAGTATTGTTACACCCCCAACTCCTTTCCACACAGAACAGATGCCAAATATTAGCTGAACTGAGAGAGCCGGATTCATGCAGAGGGATCATAGGCGTGGGCGCCTCAGTGGATTGTTCCTCAAATACAATAGCTTTAATTCACAGGCGAGGTGCTGCTGCTTAGTATCAGGAAACTACACAGTCCAGGCAAAAGGGAAGCACATTTTTTCCTTTGTCAAAGGCAAGGCAGATCAATCTCAAGAGAGTAACAACACAATGACAAATGAGTCAACACCAAGAAAAGAATTAATTACTCTACCAAGTCCTTAGGCATAAGGTGAACACTTATTTAGTGGGTATGGACTATGGAACCTAATAATGAACTAAATAAAGGCATGGGGCAGGAACTTGGGGGGCACCTTTTTCCCAGATGGGGGCGCTCATAGGGATCATTGTTCCTGTGCTGGGACCTCTCCCATCCTAGGGCTGACTGGCAGCCATATCTGAGTTTCCATCAGCATGACCCACAGTTTGCTCCACCCTGGTGATTTCCCAAGACCCCATCCCATCCAATTTTCAGCCTCAACCGAGCTGTTTGCAGCAGCTTTTGCATATGAATGGACATCCTGGCTCAGACTTCAGACTTTTCTAAAACCTTTCAAACAAGCAGTAGCTGGCATCAGCATGCTCCAAACCTATCAATAAGAGGCCCAAGACCTCGCACTAGCACCAGCCTGCCTTGCTTCACAGCCCCGCCCCACCTGGGCACTTCCAACCCAATACAAATAGCAGCCATCTGTTGATCTCTCTGTAGCTCCTGCTGGGTGGCCTCAGGCATTGGCTGACTTTACACCTCCCAGGAGACGCCAGAGCCAGTGCACCCAGTGGACAGCTTCAGACCATACCAGATGACAACTGTACACATCCACAGGTGACACACTCAAGGGGGCAGAGTCAGTGAGCACCAAAGCCCCACTGAAGCAAGTCCTGCTCCACAGGGGTGCCTCCTGCACAGCAGCTCTCCCATTGTAGTCCCAGCTGGTCCTTACAGTTAATTGGCCTGAAGGTCAATTCCTCCCAGTGATGCCAACAGCAATCAAGGCTCAACTACAACAAGACTGTGCATACAGCCCACCTAGAGGGCCCAGCTCAGGTGATGGGGAGGCTGAGCCACTGGGCGCTACGAGACACCTACTACACAAGGCCACTCTATCAATTCCAGGAGACATAGCAGCTCTACCTAATACACTGAAACAAACACAGGGAAGCAGCCACTTAACTGGAGTTTAAAATGGTTTTCCTTTTCATCAAAATCGGTTACAAATCATCCTGTTAATGCTGATTTGTGACAAGATTTTACAATTTCATCTTTGAAAATGTCTTTTCACACAGATAAGTACTGCCAAATACTGAAAAGCAACCCATGAGTATATGACTTTAATTGAACATATTTACCTCTCGGAAGGCATTATAGAATTCTATTAGATCTTTCTCTTGACATCTGCTTTTATCATGACACTAGTGGCCCGGTGCATGAATTCATGCACATTGAAAGTGAATTAATTAGAAGAAATATTTTAATATTGCTATTTGCCCTTTCTCTATAATAGAAGTGTCAGAGATGAAAGAAAATTAGTAAAATGTATATGAAAATAATAAATTTATTAATAAATAAACAATAACAACATGATATAACAAAGACATGATATAAAAACAACATTGATATAAAACATGATATAAAAACATTATACAAAAACAACATTGATACAAACAATGACTGATAAATTGATTAAACTTATTCTAATATCTCCTTGTATACCACATTAAGAGTAAAAACACTTTCAGAGTGCTTGACTAATTTCCCTTGTGATGAAGTATTTACAACTTTAACTTTAACGTCAAACGCTCTTTGAACTTGAGAAAACAACATACAACTGACCATGTCCAAAAACGGGTTCAGGTAGGAATATTCCTACTCTATCTAGAGTTTGTCCTTGTGATTTATTAATAGTCATCACAAATGCTGGCATCACAGGAAACTGTCTTTGAATTAATTTAAATGGGAGGCCAGTGTTAGACAGGGACAAATCTCTTTTTGAATCAGAACACCACTCCTTCCGCAGATCCTGTTAATACTTCAGCTTCGATTATGTTAGGTTGTAATCTTTTGA
>NW_005364139.1:436383-481201 GCF_000412655.1 Myotis brandtii
TCAATAATAGATCCATTACAAATCATTTCACAGGGAATTTCAATAATATCCATTACAAAATGAAAACTGCTATCAAGTTTGCCATCTCCAAGTTTTACTAAACATTTGCTATAAACAGAATCCTCTGATCTCATATTTGTTTTAAGAGACAACTTTCTGAAACATCCCCAAACACTACAGTGCTTTAAACTTGTTTGTACTATGGTTGATCACATAGCATGTGGCACATGACTGAGACATTGTCGAAAATCCCCTCCGAGAAGGAGAACTTTCCCACCAAATGCACCATTCAAATTCATAATTTCTCTTAGTATTCTATCTATGGCGTTTATAGCATGACTGGATGCCATAGTGCATTCATCAATAATGAGAAGTTGGGCCTTTTTAATGGTTTTAGCAACTTCACTCTTTATATTGAGTCTAGAAATTGAAGTTTTATTTAATGGAATTGGTAATTTATATTGGGAATGAAAGGTCCTTCCACCGAGAAGTAAATTTGCAGCAATTCCTGTAGACGCTGTGGATAAAACAGTACCACCACGACCTCTAATATAATGTATTAAAACTTTATACAGATATGTTTTTCCACTACCACCTGGACCATCCAAGAAAAAGCATTTGGGGTGTACAGTTTGATCTTCAATGGCTGAAGTTATAGTCTGAAAGGCTGCCAACTATTCATCATTCAGAGAAATTATCAAAACCTCTGCCTGTTGTCGCTAGTACGATTCATCACATGTATTTGTATTTGTTTATAGAGACAGTGGTTCTCAACCTTCCTAATACCGCGACCCTTTAATACAGTTCCTCATGTTGTGGTGACCCCCAACCATAAAATTATTTTCGTTGCTACTTCATAACTGTAATTTTGCTAGTTATGAATCATAATGTGTAAATATCTGATATGCAGGATGTATTTTCATTGTTACAAATTGAACATAATTAAAGCATAGTGATTAATCACAAAAACAATATGTAATTATATATGTGTTTTCCGATGGTCTTAGGCGACCCCTGTGAAAGGGCTGCCAACTATTCATCATTCAGAGAAATTATCAAAACCTCTGCCTGTTGTCGCTAGTACGATTCATCACATGTATTTGTATTTGTTTATAGAGACAGTGGTTCTCAACCTTCCTAATACCGCGACCCTTTAATACAGTTCCTCATGTTGTGGTGACCCCCAACCATAAAATTATTTTCGTTGCTACTTCATAACTGTAATTTTGCTAGTTATGAATCATAATGTAAATATTTGATATGCAGGATGTATTTTCATTGTTCGCGACCCACAGGTTAAGAACCGCTGATATAGGATAGTCCGGAAGTTTGAAATGCTAACATTTCATTCCATGCAATGTGAATACCTCTTGAATTTCATTAAGGACATGCATTTCACAGTTCATACAGGCACCTTCTCTTCGGTGTAATTTCCAACAAAAATCTTCAATAAAATGAGATTTATTCTCATCCCATAATTCGTCTGCATCAGAAGGACATCCACACACACATATATATGCAAAAAGTTGCCATAGTTGTTTGGGCATATTAAGGATGATCGCTCCGTCAATCATATCTTTCCAGACAGTGTCGTCGATTAATAATCCTCGATGTTTAGCAGCTTCACAAAATGTATCATAAATTACACCTCCTACAGTTCGCAGATCATCAAAACTTACCGCACCTTTTACATGCAGAAGCAAAAGTCTAAGGTAATATTGTTCTGGTTCTTTAAAGCTCACGGTGAACAGTCTACCTAATACTTTATTCCCACCCTTTTGGCATTTTCTCCAAGAAGAATTATTAAACACATAATGCTGTGGAATCTCCTAATAATAATAATTACGCACGTCGGAATCTTCTCTACTCAATAAGAACCAAACCATCAAAGTCAAGTTATGCCTCTTAGCCCTATCTATAACTTCAGCAAAATCATCGGTATGAAAATACAAATTCTGATCATTTGGCAAATGAATAGCTAATCTTGTGATTGTATGAGATTGTCACGCATTCACATTGCAAAAAGTCTCCAAACAGCCTCAGGAGCGCTCACATACCTGGAGTCAATGAAGTCCTGTACTTTGTCATGATCGATAGTATTTTTTTCAGAAATTTAAATATTTGCACAATCGTGCCCTTTATAGATGTATTTAAAGAAATATTTGACACTTTTAATTGATGCGCAGATTTCAAAATTTATATGACAGTTATATTTAAGGCACAAATATGGGTTATAAGGGACAATCCCAGTGTTATCGACAACTTTATTTCCAATAGACATGGTGCTACCAGATCTTCGTTTGTATTTGGGATACCCATCAATATTTCCAATGGTTGCATTTTGAAATTCTTTCAGATAGCCCTTTGAACATTTTCCATTTTCCATACATGGACTATTTGGATTTTGTATTCCACATGGCCCATGTACCATATTTGATTTTACAATTTGAAAAAGTCAAGGACACTGGTCTACATCCGGAATTTCTGCCTTAACTATACGGTCAATGTCATCTTCCGTTCGTAATTTGGATTCACTATCTAATATCAATAATATGTGAGCATGAGGCAGTCCATGTTTCTGAAATTCAATGACACATGAATTTTCTATTACTTTGCAAATAAATCGAATTTACATATATCATTTGGTCTTCAGATATATTCTGTCACCGACGCCGGCCAGGAGGAATCGGGCTCCCTCCTCCTTCCTGTCAGGGTCCCTGGCGGGCTGATGGGAGGGGGTGTGGGGGCCGGCCGGAAAACTGGGACACCGGCTCCGGGGAGGAAGGTGGCGGGGAGGGCGCAGGGCACCCGTCGTGGCCGGGGTCTGCTGGCGACTCTCCTGACCTGGGGACTCTGCTGGCGACCTGGGGACGCACAAGAGGCCGGCACTCAAGTCCCTGCGTCCAGCGGGAAGGGCACTTGCTCCCCACAACCCCATCTTACAAATGCTGTGGTTGAACCGGAATATAAAGTAGAAAGGCCAGCAGCGGGCGATGGGGGGGTGGGGGGGAGAACGCGCGGCAGTGCCTGGTTGCCTTTCTCTGCCCGCTGGCACCCGCCTTGGCTGGCCTGGCGCCGCCTGCTTGCAGGCCCTGCCCCCCCCCCAAACCGGTCTTTCCATTCGGTGGATTTGCATATTAGGCTTTTATTATATAGGATTACATTGCAGATTAATCATTTCTAATTGAAAGTTGGGTGGAAGCTACTGAATGGCTGAATTAAATGGCATTTTTTTTAAATTGTGGCAAATATATATAGCATAAAATTTGCCATTTTTAAGTGTAAAATTATGTCACGAGGCAAGGGGACATCTATCTGCCCAAATTTCTCAGGTACTTCCCCCCTAGAGACATCCCAGGTGCAGATGCACATAAATCCCCTACAGATGTCACATTACTTATCTTGCTGGTGAGAGAGTGGGTGTTTAACATAAAACCAAAAACATTAGAAAATCAACTAGAGATGGAAACAGGTGGGAACCACACCCCCTCGGACAGAAGCACCAATGGGAAGGACTCCGGGTCTCTGGCTGCAAAGGCCCCGTGGTGGCTCTGCCAGCCTGGGCATTGCAGACGGAAACCCACCAGGGGATCACACGTGGCCAGGGCTCCTGTGAAGTACCTGAGCCCTCACCACCAGCTGTCTCCACGGCCTGGCTCCCAGGTGGCCTCTCCTCCCTTCCTGCACTCAGTCCTGCTGGCAGATCCAGTGCAGAGTCCACCTTTCCTTCATTCTGGGGCCGAAGGGCAGGCCTACGGCTCCTCTGCTTCCTCACCCTCTCTTCCTGAGGGCTGAGTGGCGCCCAGCCCTGCCCTGCCTGCGCCTCCCGTTTTGAAAAAGCTAACTGGGCCTATCTCTCAGCAGTGAGTGGCTGGCCCAGCTCCTTCTTCCAGAATCATCCCCACACACCCGAGCCTGACTTGCAAACCAGGCCAAGATCTTGGGAGCCCAACTGCTAAGGAAATCAAACCCACCAGAACACAGTGGTGTGAAAGAGACTCAGGGCACCCCACTTGGATAACGCCTGGATGGCTCGAGCCCATCCCAACACACACAATGATGGCACGTGAACTCTGGAGCAGAGTTCTCCAGGCTCCAAAGCATCCAGTTCCTTTCTTTTTTAAAAGCAATTTATCTATCATCTATCTATCTATCATCTATATATCCTCACTTGAGGAAATGCTTTTGTTGATTTTAGAGAGGAAGAGAGAGGGAGAGAAACATCAACATGAGAGTGAAACATCGATTGGCTGCTTCCCACATACACCCCAACTCCAACCAGAGATCAAATCCATAACCTGGGTATGTGCTCTGACCCGGAATCGAACCTGCCACCTTTGGGTGTACGGAACGACGCTCCAACCGGGCCCCCGGCCAGTTTCTTGCAAGAAACCTCAGTGGCTATCTAGGAGCTGTGCCCCTGCCCCAGGGCAGAGGCTCTAGTGCAGCCATGGGCAAACTACGGTCCGCGGGCCGGATTTGGCCCGTTTGAAATGAATAAAACTAAAAAAAAAAAAAAAAGACCGTACCCTTTTATGTAATGATGTTTACTTTGAATTTATATTAGTTCACACAAACACTCCATCCCTGCTTTTGTTCCGGCCCTCCGGTCCAGTTTAAGAACCCATTGTGGCCCTCGAGTCAAAAAGTTTGCCCACCCCTGCTCTAGTGCCTGGAGCGGGAACCCATACTCCAGGGCCTGTCTGAAGACAGGCCAGGGGCTCTAGGTGGAGCCTGAAGAGGCAGCTGGGGAAGCAGGGAGAATGAAGGGCCAGCTCCCACATGGGGCTCCCCGGCACTGAGGTTTGTGGTGAGCAAGTGAGTATATGTCAGAGATAAACAACACAAACACATTATGAGGGGGAGACTAAAGCATTCTTGGTACATTCTTCTGAAAAACAAAGTACAAAAGTAAAATAAAGACTACTAATAGCCATAAAAACAAACAAGAACCCCAGGAACAAAAAAGTGAACAAACTTAACAACGAAATCCTCTTATTGCCTACGTTTGTTTCTTTGACTCTATATAACAATGCCATGTTCTGCCATCCCCGGGTAGTAAGTCACTTCCTGTATTGGAGAATGCCAAATTCAAACGCTCAGTGGTTGGGCGTCGACCCATGAGCCCCTTTGATTCCCAGTCAGAGCACGTGCCTGGGCTGTGGGCTGGATCCCCAGTGTGGGGCGTGCAAGAGGCAGCCAATCAATGATCTCTCTCATCATTGATGTTCCTCTCCTTCTCCCTCTCTCCCTCCCTCCCTCTCTAAAATCAATAAAATATATATATATATTTTTTAAAGTGCTTAGCCTGGAGATCCAAGATGGCGGCAGAGTAAGGTGGAAGTCACACTCACCTCCTCCCAGGTCCAAACTGGAATCACAGCTAAAATACAGAACAATCAACCTGAATAACCAAGTGAAGACTGAACATAAGTCTTGTAACCGAGAATTTACAAAAGAAACCACATGGAGACTGGTAGGAAGGCGGAGAGGTAGAAAGGGCTGGCCCCGCCCCCACATGTGGCAGCTTCGAATCCAGAGGGATAGCTCGGCTGCAAAGGTCCCCGTGGGGAGCGTGGGATCGCAGCTCCATGCGGGCTCCCCAGACTAGAGCCCCAGAGCCAGAGAGGAGCCCACAAACATCTGGCTGTGAAAGTCAGCAGGGATTCCTTGGGAGAGACAGTCTGCTAGAAACCCAGGCGCCCTCTTAAAGGGCCAATGCACCAAATCTCGTTCGCGGCCACTCACCTGGGCTCCAGCAGAGGGAGGATGGCTTGGAGTGGACTGGCGTTCTGTGAGGACAGATCGGGCTATGTGGCTCCAGGGAAGGAGCTGAAGGGACAGCTGCCAGGGTCCCTGTGCTAAGTTTCTCTCCCACACTCGCCATCTTACCTGAGTTGAGCACTCCCCTCCATGCGGCATCAGCCCATACTCCCAACTCCCTGTCACCACCCTGCTGAGCTCACGCTCTGCAAGGGAGTCAGCTTCCTGGGCCCACGGGGTAGACTTTCTTGGAGGGCTCTTGAGGGTGAATTCAGAGGTGTCAGAGACTGAGCTGGATACAGGCTCTGGGCAGGGGCCATCCCTCCCTCTGCAAGCACCTGACCCAGTGCAGCCCCCACATGGGAGATCCACCAGCCCCCCCTTTCCCAACCCCTAGAGGCCCCTACGGAGCAGTCAGCTGGCTGTGGCCAGCGCAGGCCCTTGGTACAGACGCTCGTGAAGGTCTCTCCAGGAGGGAGAGACTGAGTTGTGTGGCTCTGAGGTGGGGCCATTTTCTCCTGCAGCCTGGACTGGTGCTACCATCTCAATGCAGCGCTCTCCCTTCACGCGGCCACATCTTGGTTGGCTTGGCCTGATGAACTCTGCTGACTCCCTGAGACCCCACCCCACCACAAGGGCAATCTTCCTTGTTTATAGCCAGATCTCATGACTATCATGTAAAGGTAAACTGTAAAGGTAAACTGCTTCCTCGAAGATGACAGTTAACTTGTAACAAACCAGCATGGCATTTACTATGTGCCAGGCATTGTTTTAAATGCTTTACAGACACTAACTCACTTAATCCTCATTACAACCCTATGAGGCAGGTACTATTATCACCCCCATCTTACAGCTGAGGCCGCTGAGGCACATGTTACACAACAGCAGGGATCTGAATCCAGGCTCCACAGCTGAGGCTCCTAACCATTACGTTATGTGCCTTTAAAAGAAAAAGATAAGCAAACAAATCATGACTGTACACAATGACCTCATGTGCACCCTTTCAGACCGCTCTCCTCTCCTCCCTGGGGCGAGTATCAGATGAAAGTAAACTATGGCTCTCTATCTCTGACTCTCTTAACTAATCTCATTATAAGCAAATGGTAGTTTCCAGAGTCAAAGTCACAAGTACATGATTGGAACACTAGGATGTAAATGAACTATTTTTACTTAATTACAAACATGTACTTCCTGATAGTTTTTAAGCCAAAGATGAGCAGATGCTAAAAGATAGATACATTATAGACTGGAATTTAAACATAAAATAGAAGCAAGCAAAGCATAAAACATCAGCAACTGCACAGATGTCCCATGCTTGTAACTATCTGGTTGGATGCCTAATTTCTCTTCCTCTCTAAGGCTTCCTAAAAAAGCTGACCTGGCCAAGCATGCCAGAAAAAAAAAAAGGATTCCTGTTTAAAGGTAAAAATAAATGTATCCTACCACATTAACATTTTGTAAAGTGAGTTATCAATATGCTAAGGGTGAATGAATTAAAAATAGAAATGAACCAAAAGAAAAGACTTACGTAATTTATTCAAGCTATACCATAGAAAGACATAAATAACATGACAGGGTAGAGAAACGTGAGTCAGAGACTATTTTGGGGACCAATAAATACTGACTGGAGATGAACTAATTGATATCCAGGTTTCACACATACATTAATCCATTTGGAATTAACCCCAAAAAGTTATATAAAAATGATCAAATAAATAGGACAGAGAAAATTAAATGGCATATTTAATCCCGCTATGGAAGGGGGATCGCCTCCATTTCCCCCCAAAGCCAGGAACTATTAAAGGTAAGATGGATGAGTTTAAATATGAAGAGGAAAACTTTTTGTATAATGAAATTAGCATTAAATGGAAGGGGAATAAAGCTAAAGAAATGACCAGGTAATATAATATATTTTGAACAGCTAGCTTTTCTGAAAAAGACATGATTTTATAGTCCATCACTCAATGAATATTTGTTGAGGGGCTAAGGACCAGGCTCTGCTGCAGGTGCTGGGGATGCAGGAGTAAACAAACAGACCCCCACCTCAAAATCACCGCCTTAATGCTGGGTACATTCTAGTATTTCTAAAAGGTCAAAATCCAGAATAACCTTCTAAATTGTTTCTCTCAAACTCTAAATTCAATGTTACCAACCAAGAAATATAAGTTAAATTTAAAAATTAAATTAAATATACCTTAATAAAAATAGAGGTAAAATCTAATATATGAAGGAGGAAAGGTAAGACAAACATAAAATCATCTGAACACTGCACCAATTATATATATACTAGAGGCCCAGGGCACGAAATTTGTGCACAGGAAAAGGGGGGGGGGGGTGTCCCTCAGCCCGGCCTGCACCCTCTCGCAATCCAGGACCTCTCAGGGATGGGGTCTAAACTGGCAGTCGGACATCCTTCTCATAATCTGGGACTGCTGGCTCCTAACGGCTCACCTGCCTGCCTGCCTGATCGCCCCTAATTGCCTCTGCCTCAACCCCCGCCACCGCAGCTTCATCCGGAAGGACCTCCGGAAGGTCGTTCGGCTGTCTGGTCTAATTAGCATATTACGCTTTTATTATTGTTCGTGGGTTTTTTTGTTTGTTTAATACATTTTTATTAATGTCAGAGAGGAAGGAAGAGGGAGAGAGAGATAGAAACATCCATGGTGAGAGAGAATCATGGATCGGCTGCCTCCTGCAAGTCCCCCACTGGAAATCGAGCCCACAACCCAGGCATGTGCCCTTGACCGGAATCGAACCTGGGACCTTTCAGTTCGCAGGCCGACGCTCTATCCACTGAGCCAAACCAGCTAGGGCTACGCTTTTATTATTAAGGATGTGTGTATGTCAGTAGTGGAACGATCCACCCTTTTTACTTGCAAAGGGTGAACAGAAAGCTACTATATTTCTTTAGGACATTTACAAAGAGTTTTCTCCACTTTAAGAAGAAACTGAATAAAAAGTAAACGTCCATTGCACCAATTTGTAATATGCCACTAGTGGGTACTCAGAAAAACCAACTGGTAATATATAACATTTTAAATACTCTGTCTCCATAACTCCACTATATGAAGGAAAATTTTCCAAAGACAAAAAAGAATTTAAATCCAGTATTTTACTGGGAACTAAATGCCTCAAACAAGATTAATGGTTAAACTACACCTCAGTACTGCCCAATGTAAGTATAACGCAAGCCACAAATGTCATTTAAATTTTTCTAGTATGCACATTAAGAAAGAAAAAGATACAGGTGAAATTAATTTTTTTATTGTTGACACTATTATAGATGTCCCTCCTACCCCCCTCTATTTGGTCACCTCAACCCCAGCCTTCTTCCCTACTTTCCTTCTTCCCTCACCACACTATTATCTGTGTCTATGGGCTATGTATATATTGCTATCAGCTATTAAAGTGTTTATACATTTTTTGGGACACCCTGTATATTTATCCCAACCTATACAAAATCTTATCTTTTTAACATGTAATCAATAAAAACTTATTAATGAGCTATTTTACACTTTTTTTTTTTTTTAAACTAAGTCTGGCTGGCTACACAATAGGATCATCAGGGGAAATCCAGTGTGTATTTGATATATACACCACATCTCAATTCGGACTGGCCACGTTCCCAATGCTTGATAGCTAATGTGGCTCACGGCTAAAGTCCTGGACAGTGTAGCCCAGCAGTTCTGAAGGGAGGGCGATTTTGCTTGCCCAGGGCACATCTGGCAACGTTTAAAGACGTTTGTCACTTCTAGCATTTAGTGCAGTGATGGTGAACCTTTTGAGCTCGGCGTGTCAGCATTTTGAAAAACCCTAACTTAACTCTGGTGCCGTGTCACATATAGAAATTTTTTGATATTTGCAACCATAGTAAAACAAAGATTTGTATTTTTGATATTTATTTTATATATTTAAATGCCATTTAACAAAGAAAAATCAACCAAAAAAATGAGTTCGCGTGTCACCTCTGACACGCGTGTCATAGGTTCGCCATCACTGATTTAGTGGATAGAGGCCAGGGACACTGCTGAACATCCCAGGATGCACAGGACAGCCCCCGAAACAGAGAAGTGTCTGTGGCCCCAAATGTCAGTCGTGCTAAGGTAGCTCTAGCTAGCTACACAGCTAAGATAGTGCTTGTACGCTGGTCTAGGTGATGTATTTTATGGGGCCTGTTCTGTAAGCTATGGTGCTTTAAATCCTTGTTAGAAGTAACTTTTTAAAGCCTCTCCTGAGAAGGGAGGAGGGCCCCCATCTCTCTTTATTTCTCTTAAGGGGCACTATCTACAGACTGAATGCCTCTCCATGGCCAGATCACACAGACACACACAGGGAGAGGTGTCCGCAGCAGTTCATTCTTTCCAAAGGGGAAATACTGTTTGATCCAGAGCTGAGAAAACATTAAACAAGGAAATACTGTTGCTATTTATATTTTCTTGAGGACTACATGGCTAGGAGACACTGAGTATTTTTTTTCCTACCAAAGTGACACAGTTGGGGCAGGGGGGGGACACATGGAGAGCTAATAGGGGACAAGGAAATTCAGGTTCTGCTACGGTTCACACAAAGGTCAGGGAAGCACACAGTCACCTACGTGCCCATCTGGTGAGGGAAACAAGGAACATTCGATCCAGGAGCAAACAGCCATGCTTGCGCAAGAGACTTCCCTGCTGCGTGCATTCACACCACCCCCGTGGCTGTGCTCATTGGTGCACCCACCACACCGCGGGACACCGCTTGTCTGCTTTGTCCCATCTCATTTTCTCAGGCTGCCAGAGCGGAATGTCTGCTGACAGGGCGACATGGGCTTTCCCCTGCTTGGAGGCCTCTGGGACAAGATAACAGGGGCCAGAAATCATTCTCCGGGCTGAACAGCCCCTGCCTGACAGCAGGACAACAGCAGGGTGGCCTTCCTAAACCTGGAGACTGAGGATTCATCCAAGTTCTTATGGATGCAGAGATGGCAGGCAGATTGAAGGCTGCAATTCTCCTGACTGGCACACTCCCTGGGGCATGACCAGAAAGGACAGGCCTCAGATCCTACAGGGTATTCCCCTCCCCTCTCCGTAATCACCAGGTCTTAACACAGACACTGAACGGGCAGCCTCTTCTCATCAACCTTTCTGGCCCAAGTCAAAGCTTTTCTGTACATGTCCCAGTCCCATAGCTGCCTTTATGACGAACATCTTGGGAGACATCTCTTTAAGGGGAACTGCTGTACAATTTTAGATACAGGTTTCAGGAGACTCAAAATATTAAAAACTAAATTAAAATTTTCTTTTAAATTAAAAAAGATGATGTCCTCCCAAGCTGACATCAGGCTTTCCCATCGTCCCTATCCCCAAGTTAAAGAAACTACCAAGGACATTTCCTCTCCCAATTCTCAACACATCCTTACTCCAATGAGTATTTATATGATCCTGACCATCTCAAGCTCTTCCCTTAAGAACTTCCAAATAGTGGCCACTTCAATCAAGAGAGACAGCAAAATTCTCCGACTTAGCAGCTATGAATAACTCATGCACCTCATCGGTAACTACCTGTTCACTCCTTATGTTGTAGTGCCTGGTGCTGAGGATCAGCTATTAATATACCAATGGATATAACTGCACAACATCACCATAGCAAAACAGGTGTTTTCCCACAGTTCATAATCTGGTATTACTCTATAATCAGCAGAAATCTGAGGGCTTTTAGTTGTTTTATAAATACGCTAACTTCCAAGGAACTTATTCAAAGTTCCTATTACACTGGTGCGTGAGATTAACTTTGTTATTACAATGATAAGGTTTCAAAAGATTACACTGAACCTGAGTCACAGGGGAAAAAACCTTACAGGGAACACTTGGAGCCCCATTGGTTGAGGGGAAGAGATTTTATCCCAAGGGATTCAGGGCAGAGGTTCTCAGTGCTGCCTACACAACAGAATAACCAGGGGAGCGTTAAAGCAACGCTGAAGCCCGACTCCAACCCCAGAGACTGGTTTAATTGGTCTGGGATAGGGTCCTGCATCGGTATTTTTTTCAAAGGCTCTTCAAATGACTTTAATATGCAGCCTGGGCTGAGAACCACAGATTTAGATAGATGAATACTGGTCTTTTGCATTTGACAAAAATCCCTTAAGTTCAGGCTTTGGCTTAAAAAAAATAAATTTATAAATGAAACTTTCTTCAGTGCCTAGTGTCATGTGTATGCTCATGTTAAATGCTCAGTATAAGACATCAGTGGTTCCATCATGTGACCGTGGGACTGCAGAGCAGGCTGGAACTGCTGACAATGGTGAGAAGCAACCACAAAGGTGGAGATATGAGCAGTTTGGCTATTCTTCTACTGTGAGACGACAACATTTAAGAAAACTAAGTGATCACTAAACACCATGTCTGCTTTGGCAAACAGAAGTTTTCATCTGATATAACAGAGTTAAATTGATTCTTTGAACAGCTTATTTAAAAAATAATCTTATAATTTAAACATATATAACATCACCTTATCTAAATAGGCTAACTCCCTAAAAAGGGGGTGGAAAACAAAGGGAGAGAGAAGCTTAATTCTGCTAATCAGTGAGCTTCATTGTGGCAAATTAACTTAACATTAGTCTGCAAATTTTTTTGTTAATCATATTTTTGATCCATTGATTTTTAGAGAGAGTGGAAAGGAGAGGGAGAGAGAGAAACATCAATGTGAGAGAGACACATTGATTGGTTGCCTCCTGCATGCATGACCAGGGCCAGGGAATCGAACCCAGGACCCTTCAGTCTACAGGCCGTCGCTCTATCCACTGAGCAAAACCGGCTAGGGCTGCAATTCTTTTTTAATTGAATTTTAGAGAGGGAGGAAGGGAGAAAGAAAGAGACATTGATTGGTTGCCTCTCACCCCAACTGGGGATGAAACCCACCACCTAGGTAAGAGCCCGGACCGGGAATCGAACCTGAGACCTTCCAGTGCTCGGCATAATGCTCCAACTGAGCCACACCGGCCAGGGCACACATTAGTCTGTAATTTTGATATTAACAGATTCAACCATTGCAAAACCTTCTGCAGGCTGGTTTCCTGTTCCGGCATCGACCTTTTATTTTTGATTAAGAGAGAGGAAATGAATAGTGAGGCATTAAAGAAAAATTTGCAGAAGGCACCTAAAAGCAGAACCAAGATGTCATTGAAAAAGTTTTCATTAACCATTTGTAACTTCCAAGTTATCTATCTCAACAAAATAATGACTGAGGTATTTAAAACTGCTTAAGAAACAGGAAGCTTGAGCATTTACCCATGTACCAGAAGGTCAAGGTTCAAATTCCCGGTCAGGGTACATGCTGGGTTACGGGTTCAATCCCCAGTGGGGGGAACCGTGACCTCCTTGTTCATAGGTCAACACTCAACCACTGAGCAACACTGGCCAGGCCCCATCAATGATTCTTATCATTAATGTTTCTAACCCCTTCTTCCTCTCCCTTCCTCTCTCTGAAATCAATAAAAACATATTAAAGAACAAAACAAAAAAAGAAACAGGAAGCTAGTTCCAATACTTTTCTTCCTTTTTAACAGAAGCTCCTTTAACTACTCATGCCAACAGGCTATATTTATTTCCCTTAGGCAGCATTTCCTAGCAGAGCAGCAGCAGCCCTGCTGCAGATGGCGTAAAAGAGCTCATGATCAAGGCCAACCTCAGGAGACCCATGCGCTGCAGGTTCAGTCACCACCCAGCAAAGCCACTTGGGCTCTGCACCAATAGCAGCACTGTTGTCATCTCTACCAGAGAGCTCTGGACTGCTATTGGAGACCAACACCTGGCACCAGGCCAGATACCCGTATCATACACACTGAGCTCTATACAGCTTTACGGATGTGGGGGGTGAGAGGGGGCTGCAGAGAGCAGGTGTTCTTACTCATCCTGTCACTGGTTGTTGAGAAAATGTGCTGAATCACTGAGTACCAATCAAGAGTAAAATAATGCAGAGACTGCAAATATGAATCTCCTTCACCCTGCCTCCTCCTTCCTAACAGCAAGAAGACTCACAGGTAATACTCTTAACTCTGAACACACCAGGGAATGGACAAATTCACACACCCTTAGTCCCTAAAGAAAAGCTTTCAGAGTCAAACTCTCAAAAATGTAAGGCACTAAACAAAACTACTTCATAACAATAACTGTCTCTGGGTAGAGGGGATAAGGGTGATTTCTAGGGTATAGCTTTAAAATATTTCAACTCACTAATTATGAAAACTCCAACCAAGGTTAAAGGGTCAGCCCAACACAAAACTAAAGGAAATACTAGGTGACGGTCACTGGGCTTTGTGAATGCTTGCTTTCTCATCTTCCTAGCGGCAGAACAGTCTAACACGGTAGAAAGAAAATTCCACCAATGGAACACTTTTGAGCGAAGGGGGGAAAAAGAGAGCAGTCATAAGGGCACATGAACTTGGGTTGACTTCTGCTTATTTTCCATTCTTCCTCCTTTTCTAGATTAGACATGCTAATGAAAAACAAGTCACCCTAAACTCTGGTCTGGGAGCAGTAAGAAAACAACTACATAATAAAAAGGTGTATAAAGCATTAAGTAGCTTTGTCTTGCTTTTGCTTAAATTTTAATTTAAAGCAACTAAAATCCAAATTCCCTGGCCTATTACTGAGGAACACACATAGCATCTGAAACTCACCAACCTATCCCTCTACATCTGTGACTTCACACTTTATGCTCAAAGCCAACGGAGTCCTAGTTGGCCCTATCCACAACCCTTTCTTCTGCCAGGCATGCTCTTCCTTTCTCCAAATTCTACCCATTCCTCAAATCTCCAATCAAATGTTACCTCCTCCTGAAGTCTTCCCTGACCTCAAAGACTGAACTCTCTTTTTCATATTAATTTCCATAGCATCTAAATTACAGTCATCTATGTACATGCTTCCGAGTTTAAGCTTCTATTGGAGGACAGGCAAGCCCAGCATCAATTTATCTTTATCTGCATCAGACCACTTCATTCCGTGTTGTGCATGTATCTTGGAGAGTGCTCAAATGTTCACTGAATTAAGAAAATGAATAAACATCACATCTTAAAATAAACAAACAAACCAGGGCTCATGGAGTTATGTGATATACATATGCATATATATATGAGTGCAATCATAAGAAAAGAAGCTGTGCCTGAACCATGCCTCAGACACAGAAACAGTGTTAAGGAGTGGTCTAGACATAAATCTTCATGTTTATTGAAATAATGCCAGCCAATGTTAGTACTTAGGCCCAAAGAACTAACAGCAACAGAAGGCACCCCTATTAGCACTTCAGGATTAAAGCATGTCTGCTAAGCATGGAATTGTGTGTGGCCACAGCATTAACTTAATAGTCCTAAACAAAAGGAGGTGTTAGTCACCCTATCTTTAGGGTGACTAACATTATTTTACCTTCATTATCTCTAAGCAGATGTGATACAAATATCTGAAGATGTGACTGGTTAGAGCAATTTTCCCAAAGAGTATTTCAAAGGCAAGATTTGACCACAATACTAAGGAATGGGCAAACTGTGCACTCTGCAACTTTGCTTACAGAGTGAAAAAAAATCACCAGCCTGTTTAAAATCAGAATCTGTTCCTTGGCGCCTTGCTTCTGACTTCTGTTTAACACAGTTTCAGGTCAGCTGGGCCTATCAAAGGCTAATGGAGGTGAGAAAAACCTTGTTTTTCAATTAAGAGTCACAGATGTATTCTGATCTTTTGTTACTTGGAGTAGTTTTTTTCTTTCTGAGGGACAGTAACTATACCTGGCAAATGGAATGTCTGGTCCCAGATTTCCTCTCTAACAACTAATATAGAAATGCTGCTTATGATTATATGACATGAAATTTTAATCTCTAATTACCAGCTTACATTTTAAAAAGCGATATGCTGTACATAGCCATTTTGCTTCCCAACTACTCAAAGTATCCATTTTTTATATCATCTCTGAACCAGAAATCTTTTGTCATCTTTTTGGTTCCATCTATCAGCAAACTGTTAAACACAGTAGACAAATTCAAGATCAATAAATCTTAAGAAATTTTGGCTTTTGACAGGTTAAATGCAAGAGCATTCTAGGTGGTATGTAAACTTGTAAAAACATTTGATGTATTCACTTTAGTGTGTATAAAAATATTGGTTGCCTAAACCTATGATTTCATTGCTTAGGTCAAGGCTAAGCAAAAAGAAAAAAAACAACTAATGAAAAATATTTTAAGTAATAAAAGTTCAGAGGGTACAAGGATGTGGTAAAAACTAAAAAAAAAAAAAAACCACACACAATAAACTAAAAAAAACCCCACAGGATTCAAATTTAAAAGTTTACGAAAGACAAAAGGATAACAAAAATGAAATTCATACAGACTCCTGAAATTTTATAAAAGTGGTATTAGCCTTCCTGTTTCTTTAAGATAAGGCTCAATCACATAAAGTAAACTTGTTGTCTGATGCCTAACTTTAATTTTGGGGACAAAAGGTACAACAGTGACTCTATTTCCAGTTCTCCACTTACAAAGAAAAAGCTTACTGCACATCCCAATGTCAATTCTTCTCTACTCAATTGGGAGGGACCCTGTCCCCAGAAATTTCACAGGACCACACCCCAGCTTCCCCGGTTCGACCTCTTCCTGCTCAATAAGCCATCCTTGGACAAGCCTGCACACTCCCAAGGCCTCATCTACATCAGGGGTGGGGAATATCACCAAATATTTGACCAAATATAGCAGGCTAATTTTTTTAAAAAAAATATGTTTTATTGATTTTTTACAGAGAGGAAGGGAGAGGGATAGAGAGTTAGAAACATCGATGAGAGAGAAACCGATCAGCTGCCTCCCGCACACCCCCTACTGGGGATGTGCCCGCAACCAAGGTACATGCCCTTGACCGGAATCGAACCTGGGACCTTTCAGTCTGCAGGCCGACGCTCTATCCACTGAGCCAAACCGGCCAGGGCAAGCAGGCTAATTTTTAAAAAATATACTTTTATTGATTTCAGAGAGGAAAGGAGAGAGATAGAAACATCAATGATGAGAGAGAATCATTGATTGGCCGCCTCCCACATGCCCCCCACTGGGGGTTGAGCCTGCAACCTGGGCATGTGCTCTGACCGGAATCAAACCGTGACTCCCTGGTTCATAGGTCAATGCTCAACCACTGAGCTACACTGGCTGGGCAGCAGGCTAATTTTTAAGTTGATAGTTTTATATGGCCCATGAATGTTATAAATATCCAAATGGCCCTTGGCAGAGAAAAGGTTCCCCACCCCTGATCTACATGGACGCACTAATGACTCTAAATTTGTTTCCTGTTCTCCTTCTTGCCCTGCTCTATCCATCTACTGATCATTTTACCTGGATGCACTTCAAACTCAACATGCTTAAAAGCAAACTCATTCTTACCAGCAATCCTAGGCACCCCAATGTGTCCCTCCCCTTCCAGAGATGCCCCTAAATTTCTCCCATCTCCTCCACCTCATTATTACGCTGAAGACAGACCCGGGGCCTCTCTCACGTGGGCTAGCACAAAAGCCTCCCGACTGCTCCCTGTATTTTCTCCCTCTCCTTGTACAGCTATTTTTTCCTTAACTGCCTCAAAACTAATCTTCCTAAGATAAAAATCAGGTCTTAAAAATCCCTTATCAGCTCAACCTCATTCGTCATTAGGTCACACATATTAAGACTACAGTGAGATAGCAGACATACCTATCAGAATGGCTAAAATAAAGATTATGGGGGGGGGGGGGGGTCAGCTGGAGGAAGGAAAATGGGAAAAATGGGGACAGAAAGAGACTAGACCAGGGGGGGGCTGTCTAGTGCAGGGGTGGGCAAACTTTTTGACTTGAGGGCCACAATGGGTTCTTAAACTGGACCGGAGGGCCGGAACAAAAGCATGGATGGAGTGTTTGTGTGAACTAATATAAATTCAAAGTAAACATCATTACATAAAAGGGTACGGTCTTTTTTTTTTTTAGTTTTATTCATTTCAAAAGGGCCGAATTCGGCCCGCGGGCCGTAGTTTGCCCACGGCTGGACTAGACTCTGGATGGCGAGTACACAATGCAATGTGCAAATGATGTATTGTAGAATTGTGCCTATATAATTTTATTAACCAATGTAACCCATGTAAATTTAAAAAAAAAAATGAAGATAATGATAACACCAAATATTGGCAGGAATGCAGAGAAACTGGATGCATACATTATTGGTGGGAATGTAAAATTGTACAGCTACTGTGAAAAAGGGTATTGATGTTTCTTACGAAACTAAACATGTACTTATCATATGACCCAGCAATCGCATTCATGGGCATTCCAGAGAAATGAAGCTTATCCACACAAAAGCCTACACACAAATATTCAAAGCAGCTGTATTTGTAATAGTGAAAAATTAGAAGTAATTCTAATGTCCTTCAACAGGTAAATGGTTAAACAAACTATGGTTTATCTATAACATGGAATACTGCTCACAATTAAAAGGGAAGAAATATTGAAACACGACAAATTAGATGGATGTTAAGGGACTAATGCCGAATGAAAAAAGCCAATCTCTAAGATTCCATAGTATAGATTCCATTTATACACAATACTTAAAATGACAAATAGAGATGGAGAACAGAATCATGGTTGCCAGAGCTCAGGGGAGAGGATAGGGAGATGGCTGTGGTTATAAAAGGGTAGCATGGGATGGAGGTGTTTTATATTTTGACTGTGGTAGAGGTTCTTACAAATCTATACATGTGAAAAAACTGCACAGAATACACACACATACGTAAATGAGTGCATGTAAAGTTGGTGAAGTCTTAATCAGGTGGATAGACTGTATTAATGTCAATCAATCTCCTATTGTGATATTCTACTATAGTTACTCAAGAAGTTACCATTGGGGGAAGCTGGATAAAGTGCATATGGATCTCTCTACATTATTTTTTACAACAGCATGTGTCTCTACAGTTATCTCAAAATAAAAAGTTGAAAGATGAAAAAACCCTCCTCAATGACATCTAATAGCTCCCCAATACCCGTGGTAAAGCATGACATGCAGAATTTCCCTTACACATCCTACAATCGAGACCACTAGTTCTAAGAGCTAACATCTACTGAGCACAGGCTATGTGGCAGGCACCATTCTAAGCATTTTATATGTATTATCTCATTTAATCTTCAATGATCCCACAAGTTCAATTCTACCATCAATGCTATTTTAAGAAATTTTTTACAAAGATTTTTTAAAACTGATTTTTTGAGAGGAAGAGAGAGAGAGAAACATCGATGTGAGAGCGAAACATCAATCGGCACACCCCTTACCAGGGATCAAGCCCACAACTCAGGCATGTGCCCTGACCGGGAATCGAACTGGCAACCTTTCCATACATACCCAACCAACTGAGCCACACTGGCCAGGGCCTGTCAATGCTATTTTATTCATAAACCATTAAGGCACAGATGATGTAAGTAGCTTGATAGCATTACCAACCAATCATCCTTCAAGCCCTGCTCCAATGTTACCTTTGTGACTTCTTCTAGATTTAAGTGCTATACTAACAGTGTCAAAAACTCAGAAGATATTAAAAAATGTTTAACAAGGTCTACACAAAAGGACACAAAAAAGTTATAAAGCTGACACCTTAAGGATTTGACACTGATTACACTGAATCTCTGCTTCTCCAAAGTTAAGCTTGAGTGGGAAAGTATTGTATAGATTATAGCGGGGACAGAAAACACCCATTAGTGAGAAAATGTTAATTAATAAGACAGCCAAAGAGACAGCTAATGTTAGGCTAATGAAACCCCAGTGTCAGCTGCAAAGCCCACATCTTTCTCAAGTTTTCACAAAACAAATACACAAACACAATTACATGACTTCTTAAACCCAGTTATTCCCCACATCCCCTTTTCGTTAGTTTTGCAAGTCACGAAAAGGCATTATTTCTTCTCCTGTTTAAAATGTATATTCATTATGTCCCTTAGGAGAAACGAGGTTATTACATGGATTTACTTGAAAAGCTTACTAATTATCCTACAACAATCTAGAATTGTCCCAAGTACTGTCTAAATTCTGAATGAGTCTCTCCAAGGGAGTCATTTTAAACACAGACAACAGAAGCAGAGGGGAAGAAAATAATTTTAAGCCCATGAATGAAGCTTAATGGTTCAGATTTCCTATGCTCCATTGCCCCTCCCCTCCCATAAGTTGTCTTCTCTTAAGCAAAGCCTTTGCAGAAGGCACCAAAGGTGAGCATAAGTGGCAGAGAGAAGGCAAAGGGAGAAATAGGTGGAAGGTGGAGAGCCAACCTCTCCTCTTTCGTAACTAACCATAAATTCTTTTTTAAATGAGTTTATCTGTGCCAAACTGACATGCCAGGGTACAAGATCTCAAATGTTCCCCATAAATTCTTAACAGTGATCTAAAGCAAATAAAGAAAAAGAAACTTCTTTTAAACTATGCACTACATGAAAAAAAGAAGGTGTGGTCTAGTATAACAAGCAGCTAAGACAAGGAACTCAGAAAGGACATACTGACCAGCCCCGTTCTCTTGTATTTGGAGTCCTCTCTGTCCTGTCTGGAAGTACTGCTTCTCTCTCGCACGTTTCTATAACCAGGACTGGGGATGATATACTCTTTTCCTATGTCGATGTCCTTCATCTTCTCTGACTGGAGACGCCAGGGCTCACAGACTCCTGGTTCCACTTGAGAATTTCTGAAATTAAAAATTCACCAAGAACAGACATTTCCTAAATTGTGCTTAATAATATGCAAAAAATGTTTTAAAATAGGGAAAAGGGCAAAAGCACTGAGATTTTCTACCCTTATATCTATAAAAAATATTTAAAATCTTTTTCAAGTACTTCATATTTTCAAGAGAAAAAAAAATCAATGTAATAGGATCAAGAATATGTCCTCCCACTGCTAAGGAAAACAAAAAAGATAAGAAAAATAGGCACACTGGTAAAGAGACACCCAACTTCTTCACCTAGGTTCAAACCCGAGTATTTATAGGTCTTTAAAAAAAAAAAAAAAAAAAAAGACTTTCTGGAAGCAATTTAAGTTTGTTCTAAGGATTATAAACTTTGCAATTTAAAAATGGGCATTATTCCTCCTACTAAGTTTTACTAAATGAAAACTTACAAAACACTTATTCTACCAATGATCTATCCCATCTTTGCATTTTTATAATTAGATAGTGAAGAAGCTGATATTAAAGTACCATGGAGTTACATAGCTAACATACAAAACAATATTATGCCTTCACTTTAAAAACAAATGCCCCTTGGGATATGAAAGTGTTCTAAAATCAGACAGTAGTGATGCCCAATTCTGTGACTATACTAACAAAACACTTCAAAAGGCTGAATTTCCATGCATGGTTCATAAATGATAGTACATCTCAACAAAGCTGTTATTATAAAACAATAACCAAAGCAAACTGCCCACCCTGCCCTGTGAAGGCTTACCTAGTATGACCTGAAACTGTCCTAATTCTAATCAATAACCAGTTATCAACTTCCGTTACTTTTGAAAAAATAAAACACCTACACACCTCTCTGAAACATTTCCCCCACCCTATGATGGTTCAAACCTTCCCAGATACAAGCTGAGAAAACCCCATTCATACCAGCCTCACTAGACATTAAAGAAGTGTAGCCATGTTGCCTTTTAAATTCCATCAACTCCTGCTAGCAATCACTGCAACTTAAAAGTACTACTCTGACAAATTCTGACAGCTACAATTCATTTTTTAAGGTATCAGAAAAAAGGAGAATACTTACTAATCTTCTAAACAAGAAGGACTAAATTTCCTCCATAGGTAAGTGCTTCCAGCACACAAAAAAGCTTGACTTCTTGCCTTTCAGAGGTCTGATTCGAGTACTTGGAGTTGATACTACTTATTTCCTTATCTTAAAAAAAAAAAAGTCACCTTGTCCAATGACAAATTGCACGATAAGCAATCACGTCACTGAGACCTCATTAAGCCTAAACTATAAACAGACCTGGCACCTGCCAGCGTCCCCAGTGTCTGGATGCAGATAATAGTAAATCCTTCTTGTTACCAGGGTCACAAAAGTCCAACCTTCCCCTCCAAAGGTTCCGGAGCCGAGCTAATTTCTGGAAGCTGAAAAGATTAGTCCTACTTTGAAAAAAAGGCAGGAGGAGGGGAGGGAGGAGGCCAAAGGAACTCATTTATGTGATCAAATGCCATGTCAAGAGGAACATGAAGATCACCTCAGTTGTATAAGAACTCACAATAACCAAAGTTTCTTTCAATCACTTTATTTCAATTCATTCTACATAGGAAGGACGTGGGGAGCAGTTTCCCATCACCTCTGACACTCTTGCTTTTGTATCAAGACTCTCCTTCCAGTGATACAAGTGTACAGTGAATAGATGACACTGCCTGGGGGATGGGGGTTGCACAGGATTAAGAACTTCAATTAGCCAGACTGGGGTTTCCAAATTGCCTTCATAACTTAGGTTTCCAACATCTCAGGAAATCTGGTTCCAGGCCCTGAAACTGCATAAGAGAACCCGAACTGAGGCTACAAGGAGGATTCCGATGGACCACCCTCTTCCAAGCCACTTGTTGTGTTGCCAACCTTCTGCACCTTTTACTTACTCTGGACCCCAGCATAACGACCCATCTCCTCCATCAAAACCTGAAACTTTGCCAACCATTCCCGTGCCTCCTGCCTCCCCACGTCTGTGCAGAAACCAAAAGGGCCCTGTGTAATAAATACAAAGCATCATGCAGCTCTGTGTGGTGGAAGTGGAAAGGGCACAGATGAAAGTCAAGAGATCTGGGTTCCATTCTGGGCTCTGCCCAGGATTTGCTGTGCGTGCTTAAGTCACGAACCTCATTTGCCCATTTGCAAAAACAAAAACACCAAAAACCCGAGAGGATGGCTTCTCAGGTCGCTGGCAGCTCAGAGTGTCCGGTGTGTGGCTTGAGCCGGGGTGTCCCAGGCCGTCCTCCCCACAACTTGAGGATGGGGGCTTCTCTCTGGCCAGCTTCGCCTGGGATGCCCTGGACCCTAGGGCGTTCCCGTGTCCAGTAGGGGCCTGGCGAGCCGATAGCGACCCACACCCACGGGCTGCGGGCGCAGCACCCCCTGGTGGCCGCAGCCGGGAGTGTAGCCAGCACTCTTGACCACTCATCCCACCCTACATGCCTTCCCAGGCCTGCACCTCACCACGTGCCCCGAGGGGTCGCGTCCCAAGGAGGGGGCGGCGGGAGACCTGAGGGAGGCCAGGCCCCGTTTCTCAGGTGTCTGGCTTCTCCCGAACTGCCCGTATCCCGCTCACAGCCCACCGGCCCCGGAGGAAACACAGGGGAGGGATCCAAGTGACAACCGAGGGAGAAGGAAGGGGGGCGGCGGCCGCCGCGACTTACCTGTGCCCCAGGTCCCAGACCACCGCGCCGGCCACTCGACCACGCTCCCGAGCATCAGCTCCGGGGCAAAACAAGCCTTTATAGCGGCATTGGCCGCCAGACTGCGCAGGCGTGCTGCACAAAGAATCCCCAAGACTGAAGGGAATTGTAGTCCCCCTGCCAGGAGCCCCAGGCTGGGCACGCGGCGAAGGACTCTCTTTCCCAGAAGCACTGCAGTCGCCCTGGGGGAGGTGCGGGGTGCTTTTCCACCGCGCTCCTAGCGCTGCACCATCGCTCCCCGTGCTCCTGCGACCCGGTCTGCAGTCCTCCCTGAAGCCGCGTGCCCTCGCGGGCGGCGGGGAGGGTGGACGGGGGCCCCGTGGGGTCCGGCAGCCCAGGGTTTGCAGGCAGGTGATCCGGACGGTGTGCGGTCGTGTGTGCACCAGCAACACCGTGAAGGTCACCGCAGCTTCTCTGCCCTGGTCGCCAGCCAGTCCCAAACCTTATCTGCCGTGCACTTGGCATTTTACGAGCGCTCGTTCGGGAATCCACCCTGCATTCTGATACCGCCTTTCTTTCTTTTATCCCACGGCCCAACGCGTAGTGTGTGCTGCCTGTTTCTAGATAATAAAATGCCAGGATCACCGTTTTTAGAGTGGCAAGAGCCATAGGCACAGTCTGCCAACTCATCCCCTTCTTTTCATACATGAAGCAGGTTCCCAAAAAGATCGATCACTTTATCTCTGTTTCATCTGTACCTTCAACAGGATCATAACATAACTACTCTTGAGTGCCTACCTACTCTATCTGGTGCTTTACATGTGATTCTTCTTTCTTTTACTCTCCATAACAACCCTGTGTAGGTACTATGATGATCCATTTAAGAGATTTAAATTTTTTTAAAAAATGAAGCCCCTCGGGCATGCGGGGCTCAGTGGTTGAGCGTAGACCTATGAAGGGGAGGTCGCGGTTTATATATAAAATAAATGAAGGTAAAGTGACTCGAAGACACTAAGGTGTCATAAAGCTAAAGTAATTAATACAGTGTGTTTAGACAAAGATGGATTGATAGACAAGTATAATAGAATGAAGAGCCTAGAAGCAGATTAATGCATATATGTAAACTTGATCTGTAACAGGAAAAAAAACCCATTACAAATCAGTAGGGAGAGAAAGAAGATTCCATAAACAGTGCTGGGACAATAGTTATCCGTATTTTTAAAATATTCAGTGATTACTACTTCATACATACCACACAGAAAAATCTATTTCAGGTAGATCAAAGACCTAAACTGTGAACGAGAAAACTTTAACACATTTAGAAGAAAAGGTGAAATATCTATGTGAACTTGAGAGTAGAGAAGAACGTCTTAAGATACAAAAACAAACAAAGGAAAGATTGATACATTTTTACTGTATTAAAATTTAACTTTCTGTACAAGATGCCATAAGTGAAGACAAAGCATAAGTTATAACTGACAACGTTCTTAAATGTACAATATACAAATAATTTCTACGGATCAGCAAGCAGTGGCAAATAACCCAATAGGAAAACAGGGAAATGATGTGAACAAGCTGTTCACAGAAAGGGAAACAAGAACAGCCATTCAAATATGTTTGAAAAGACACCCAGTCTCACTAATAATCAGGGAAATGGAAATTAAAATAGTGCTGAGATGCCATTTTATGCCCATCTGACTGGGAAACCAAAAATCTGACACCACCAAGTGTTGTCAAGGATCTGGAGAGACAGGAGATTTCACACCTTGCTGGTAGAGTGCGTATCCATTGATAGAACCACATTAAGGAACAATTTGGCAAATTTAGTGGGTTGGAAGTGGGATGTATTGTTAGACCTCAAGTAGATCCCTAACATTCAGTGGCTTGAACTCAAGAAGTTTATGTCTCTCGTGCTAGGAGTTCATTTCTAGGTGAGGGTGCCAGATCAGCAGTGCAGTTCTGCTTCTTGCAGTCCGTCAGAGACCCAAGGTGAACATGGCTCTCCAGGTTCAACATTTGGCTTCCTACGTTGCTCCGCTCATTGCTACCACCAGTCACCCAGGTGGGAGGAGGGGAAAAGGGAGTGTGGAGGTGTGAGCTGGTCTCCAGGCACCAGCCAGGAAGCTGCATACTTCATTTCTAATCACATTCTATGGGTGACAATTCAGTCAGATGGTCACATCTGAGAAACAACTGGGGAATGCAATGCTCAGCAGGGCAGGTATGAGCCATCTACCACTCTACTAAAATGGCAGGAGAAAAGAAGAGATTTTGGTAAAAGCTAATGGTTTTTAATGCCCATTCTTAAACCCAGCAATTCCACTTTTGCATATATGCTCTGGACCAGTGGTTGGCAAACCGCGGCTCGCGAGCCAAATGCAGCTCTTTGGCCCCTTGAGTGTGGCTCTTCCACAAAATACCGACTTCTGCACATGGGCCACGAAGTTTCAATCGCACTGTCGGTGCGCGCCCGCACGTGGTATTTTGTGGAAGAGCCACACTCAAGGGGCCAAAGAGCCGCATGTGGCTCGCGAGCCACAGTTTGCAGACCACGGCTCTAGACTAACCTTTATCAGCAGGAGCTTCTGCAAGTGAATTAAACCCTACACAAAATTATTTGAGTGACTATTTTCTTATTTCTCCCAAGGATAGCATATAGCTAGTATCATTCTAGATGCCCAGGGGAGAAGTGAATTCATTACAAACAATGAATACTTTAGGACATTAGGGCTTAATGCAATTAGCTGAGAAAAGGTGACCCAAAGGGTCTCTCACACATCTGCACAAGGAGATACTTTCATTGTGCATGGTCTGTAATAGTAGAAAGAATATAAATTTCACTAATAAAGGAATAGATAACTAGTTATGGTATTTGTACAATGGAACATTATATAGCAGTCAAAGAACAAGGTCTATTATGTATCAACTAGAGGCCCGGTGCATGAATTTGTGCTTGGTGGGGTCCATCCAGCCTGCCCCGATGGGGGCCCATCGGGCGGGCCGGCGGGGGCGGGGAGGGGCCACAGGCAGTTGGTCAGCCAGCCCCACCCCTGATCAGGGTACTAGGGGCCGACAGGGACTGGATCAGGCTGGTTGGCTGCCACAGTGCGCATCATAGCCACTGGTCATTCTGGTCGTTCTGATCGTTCTGCCGTTCTGGTCACTGGGCTTTTATATATATAGATATGAATAAATCTCAAGAACAATGTTGAGTAAAAATAAGTTACAAAAAGACTCAAATTGTGTGACTCCATTTGTATTAATTTTATAAACATGTGATACATTGTTTAAGGATACGCACATGTATTGGGCATGATAAACAACACTTTCAATGTATAGATAGTTAACTCTACCATTGGAGGGAGGAGCCTAAGATAAAAGAGGGACATACAAGGGCATCACCTGTTTCTGTAATATTTTATTTCTTTTTAAAATGACTTATAAATATTAAAATTTAACAAAGCTTGGAGGTGGGTATATGAGTGCTTCAAATATCATTTGCTGTGTTTTAGATAGCCTTTAAGTATTTCATAATTTAAAAGTTTTAATATCGAAAAAGAAGAAGAAAGGACCACAAATAAGTCACAGAGGCATAAAGACCCCCAACCTACAGGTAGCCAAAGAGAAACAACCCAGGTCACCAGCAGGATGGGCCACTGGGTCTGCAAACACGATTTAAAAAACAACAACAAAAAACTTCCAAAAGAACCATAGGGGCAGACCTTCATCCCAGCCCCACAGGCACATCATGGGCTACAGAATTTCGCACAGATGGAAGGAAGGCAATGAACCTATCACCTCACCCAGTGGAAAGGAGCCATTCTGGATCAGGTGCCTATAAATTCCTCTCTTTATCTCACAAAATATGATGGAATTGACTGTGTCTACGGACTGGAACTTCACAAAGATGAAAGAGTTTTGTCTCCTAAAATTCTTTCTGACAGGGTGGCATCATCTCAACTCAGTGATGCAAACCTTGCAAATACCATAAATAATTGGTAAAGCTGTGGAACATATGGTTGAGGACAAGCATGGTTCTAAGGGTGCATAGAGAGGGGTGGTCTTAGCCCAAGCACCAGTAATGAAAGCCTGGTTTCATATCACCAGTGATAAGGCTCCTGTCTTGTACATGCCCCTGTCTTGTGTCAGCTTTCAGATGAGTATAAAAAAGGAGACCTCCGTATCATGCCAGTGAGTCTCTTCCAGCAGAGTCGGAGCCAGGAGGAGCTGTAGATGGCCCGATAGGCAAGCATGTGGAATATACCAAAGAAGATGGCTCCAAACGGATTGGCATGACCATTCACCAAGTGGAAGCCAAACCCTCTGTGTATTCCATCAAGTTCGATGATGATTTCCATATCTATGTCTATGATTTGGTGAAAAAGTCCTTTTAGGGTACAATTTGCCACATTTGTGAAAATAAATGTATACTTTGTAGACATGAAAAATAATGTTGCTTTAGGAACATAAGGGTCCCCTTTATTTCAACACCCTTGCCAGCATAACTGTTGTTTTCTTTTGAAAAAAACAAACAAAACAAAAACAAATGTATGTGAACATGACATGTTGTGTGTAAGGACTTTATCATGTTGAACAGATTGGGTGTGTTTGGTGGGTGGGGCATGAAAGAAAGGTACAGCTGTAAATTCAAGCTGAGTAAAGTTCAGCTAGTATCATAGAAAAAGTTTTAATATAATAGAAACAAACATTTCTCCTCTCAATGGAGATACGTGCAATTTAACAGAATATTTTTTTAAAGGTGAATGCTTAGTTAAGCATTCAGAAATCAAATTTGCATTAGGATAATTATTTCACTTCAAATTTATATGAACCTTATGTAAGTTTGGGAGACACTGGGAGACTGGAGAAAGAATAAGGCAGCTAGAATGGAAGAGAAGAGTCTAGCTCAGCCGTGGGCAAACTACGGCCCGCGGGCCGGATCCGGCCCATTTGAAATGAATAAAACTAAAAAAAAAAAAAAAGACCGTACCCTTTTATGTAATGATGTTTACTTTGAATTTATATTAGTTCACACAAACACTCCATCCATGCTTTTGTTCCGGCCCTCCGGTCCAGTTTAAGAACCCATTGTGGCCCTCGAGTCAAAAAGTTTGCCCACCCCTGGTCTAGCTAGAAGTGATTGTTATCCAGGAAAGAGGGTGCTGGCTTGGACTAGGATTGTGGTGGAAAAGAGGGAGAAAAGTGAACTTGAGAGCAATTTAAGAAATAAAATCACAGACCTTGTTGATGAATCAGATGTAATGGCTGAGAAAGAGAGGTGTCAAGGAAAACACATAGGTTTCTGGTTGCAGAACCGGATGGACGGTGCTATGTCCATTGACATGAGAAGCGCTCTACTACAATAGCCTTCTGACACCCTCCTCTACCCAGCTTGTCAGGAGCTAATTAATGTCAAGTGGTAACCATCACCCCACATCTGCTGTGGTGCTCGCATTGAATTCTTCTACCAGTTATAAAGACAAAATGTCTCTTTTGAAGATCAATTTTGCCATGAAAGTAATTTTCATGGAATAAGGCTTTAAAAAATAATTAATTAAATCTTTTATTTGATGTCATGGAAACAGTATAGTGTGACAGAATAAGGTACCTTTTCAATGGTCTCAGGAAAATTAGAAGAGTATTTACGATGTAAACAATGCCAAATAAAGGCCAAATGACATCATACCGTGTTTTTTTAAAAAATATTTTTATTGATTTCAGAGAGGAAGGGAGAGAGGAAGAGGGAGATACACCAATGATGAGAGAGAATCATTGATTGGCTGTCTCCTGAATGTCCCCTGGTGGGGATTAAGCCTGCAACCCAGGCATGTGCTCCTGCCTGGAATGGAACCTGGGACCCTTCAGTTCGCAGGCCGACACCCTATCCACTGAGCCAAACCAGCTAGGAAACATCATATCATGTTTTGCACACAAAGGTTTCACAGTATTAGTAGAGAACTGCAGTGGGATTAGCTGGGTGTTCGTGTATTACACAGTAGTATAGTTACATTACAAGTCACATCACACATTCATTTTATGAAGGAAAGTATTACACACTTACCATCTTTGTAATAATAACTTTCCAAGCTCATTAGCAGTAAAGTTGATAGTTAGAATAAAAGGAAGTATTGCTTTAAAAATTTTTTGAAGTACTTATATTGAGATGAACTATCAAATTGGCCCCAAATATAACAGAGGTGTTCAAGACTTAGTTACTTATTAAAAAGAAGAAAATGATTTATAGCAATTATCTAATTTTAACAAAATAATATTATCCACCACATTAAATTAGTGTTGTGTTGATTCTGTAGTCTTGTATGTACATAATTTGTACATTAAAGTTAACTTTATAGTAGTATAAGAGCTGTAAGTAGAAGGACTTTATACATGGATTCATGAAAGTACATATTCGAGTAATATTATAATATAAATTTAAATAAACATCAGGGCTTTAGGATAATTATTTCCCTTCAAATAGGTCTGAACCTTATGCAAGTTTGGGAGACACTGGGCATTAAACCAACTTTAGTTTGGTCTACAAGACCTTCCGTGATCTGGCCCCACATAATACCACAGCTTCATTTCCTGCCACTCTCCTACTCAAATCTGAGGTCCTGACAACACTGTAATTTCCATGTTTTTACCCTAGCTGTTCCCTCCACCCAGAACAAGCCATCTAAATCTACTCAGCTAAAACAACAAGCATCACAGCCCATAGACAAGTGTTGGGATTTTAATCCTCCCAGAGTGATAATTAAGGATTATTTACCCAAATGAATAAAATGATACAGTATGTCTAGCATCTCTAATGGTAACAGGCACATGAGGACTCTCCTCCATTATTGAAAAGTACGGCTGGACACCTGTAAGGCCACAACATGGGATGCAATAGGGTCACACTAAGGGAGGCAATAATCCAGCCAAGATGGAACCTTCTACCCAAAACAGGTCTAGGCACTTCCCAAATGTTTTGCTTTATAAATACTGGCTTTTTATCAGAAGAAGAGATAAACAACTTTGGTCTACATTGGTGATAACCTTTTTGGCATAAATGTCAGTTCAGAAAAATTAAAAATCTATGCAAGCTGCATTTAATTTTCATTCAAAATAGTTCATTTATGGAGTCCCAGGCTGAAATAATATGTATTCTTAAAACAAAAATTGTATGCTTTATTGATTCGAAGACCACTAATGAGAAAAATTCCCGTTACTTTTCAGCTACTAAAATATTACTGAGTACATTTGAGAGGTAACAATACTCAAGCATCTTTTAAAACTCTTGTCCTAAAATTAGATATAGATCTAGGTGGATGATATGTGGCCTGCAGCTGACAGCCCGTTGATCTAAAGGAAAAGGGAAAATATTTCTCCTTGAGTCAGTCTAAGTTTATATTGCCTAGGGATTCAGAAACAGCTTTTAATTAATATTTTACTTTCTATTTGCTTGTAGATTTTTATAGCTCAAATAAAATTTCAGATTTTAAAATACTTATTTAGCCCTAGCTGGTTTGGCTCAGTGGATAGAGCGTTGGCCTGTGGACCAAAGGGTCCTGGGTTTGGTTCCAGTCAAGGGCATGTACCTTGGTTGCAGGCTCCTTCCTGGCCAAGGCTCTGGTTGGGGCTCATGCAGGAGACAACCCATCGATGTGTTTCTCTCACATCGATGTTTCTGTCTTTCCCTCTCTCTTTCACTCTCCCTAAAAACCAATGAAAAAATATCCTTGGGTGAGATCCACAAATAATCCTATATAATAAAAGGCCAGCAACCATAACGACTGGAATGACCACTCAACCAGTCGCTGTGAGGTGCATTGACCACCTCTCGGTCCCTCCCCATCAGCATGGCAAACGGGGAACCACAGGGAACCGGGTGGGTAGCAGCGGCGGCCAGAGAGAAGCAGCCCGGGTTTCGGGTGGTCGGCGGCAGCAGCTGGAACGAAGCAGCCCCTGGTCCGGTCCCGGGTGCCTGGCGGTGGTGGCCAGAGCAAAGCAGCCTGGGTCCCGGGTGCCGGAGGGGAGCTAGTGCCAGCAGTTGGGGGAAGGAAGGCCTACTCTTGCATGAATTTTTTGTGCATCAGGCCTCTAGTAATAATAATAAAATACTTATCTATTTTTTAGTTATTTATTTATACATATGCAACTTGCATGCTATATTCTATCTGTAGTAAGTTTAAGACAATTTTTTCAAAATTGTAGCAATTTTATTTTCTTCTGGATTTATTCTATTTAACTAACACAATTTTTTCCCCAAATAATCAATGGAGTGCTAGTCCTGCAAGATATTCTGAGAAGCAGAAATTTTCAAAGTCAACTAAGTGGAAAATTATGTATATGGTATTCAATTCACATGAACAAATTTTAGATAAATACTCTGAGAAATAAAGCCTATTTAGTTAGACCTAGCCAGTTTGGTTCAGTGGATAGAGCGTCGGCCCATGATTGAAGGGTCCTGGGTTCAATTCTGGTCAAGGGATCATGCCTGGCTTGTGGGCTCGGTCCCCAGGTGGAGACGTGCAGGAGGCAGTCGATCAATGATTCTCTCTCATCATTGATGTTTCTATCTCTCTGAAATCAGTAAAAATATATATTTTTTACAAATCAATGGAAAAAATATCCTCTGGTGAGGATTAACCAAAAAATAAAAACCGAAAGCACACACACAAAAAAAACCCCTATTTAGCCTCGTTTAATTCAGTATTTCTCAGACTTATTTGAATGTGAAATAACAAAGGGAAGGGAACGCCTGCTATGAAGAGCAGAGGGATGAACCTTATCAGTACCTACTTGAGTGAGGCTGACTGAAAAGGGCTCATAGGAACAGGGTGGCTTCAGTCAAACTGACAGCTTAAGTCCAGAAGATTCTATTCCGGCTGAAGTGACCCAAGCAATCTCAGATGAGCCAGGATAACAGTAACAACTGTTACTGCCATTATTGCTGCTTCAATTTGTTAATTGCTCAGGATGGAAGGCACTATACATACATTATCTCTAACCTCATAAAACTCCTGCAAGATAGGTTTCATCCGATTTTATTTATTTGTATTTATTTATTTTTAACAATTACTTTTTTTTAAATTATTGATTTCAGAGAGGAAGGAGGAGGGAGAGAGAGATAAAAACATCAATGATGAGAGAGAATCATTGATCAGCTGCCTCCTGCATGCCCCACACTGAGGATCAAGCCACAACCGTGACCTCCTGGTTCATAGGTCGACGCTCAACCACTGAGCCACGCCGGCTGGAGCATCCTCCAAATTTTAGAGATAAGGAATCTGAGGCTGAGAGAAAGTGAAATTATCCCAGCAGAAACAGGATTTGGTCTTAGACCCATCTTACTGCACCATACCGGCTCAGTCTGAAGCTTTTTCATTGATGCAACTGCTCTCCCTTTGTTCTCCAAGCCACTGATTACCCTCTCTGGAGTCTTCCCTAACAGAAATAATTCTAGAGAAAACAGTTTAAACCACTGATTATTTTGGCCACTTAACTATACCATGTCTGCTTTCCTCTATGAACCAAATATTTGCACATTCTAAATCTGACGAGACCTCTGATCACCTAGGCATGAAATGGTATTTTGAAATTACTTCTTGAGGCTCTTTAAGAATCACACAAGGTTGAAACGGCCCCGGTGAGGTAGGGACGGCCCCGGTGAGGTTGAAACTGCCCCGGTGAGGTCGGGACGGCCCTTGTTCTCCAAGCCACTGATTACCCTCTCTGGAGTCTTCCCTAACAGAAATAATTCTAGAGAAAACAGTTTAAACCACTGATTATTTTGGCCACTTAACTATACCATGTCTGCTTTCCTCTATGAACCAAATATTTGCACATTCTAAATCTGACAAGACCTCTGGTCACCTAGGCATGAAATGGTATTTTGAAATTACTTCTCGAGGCTCTTTAAGAATCACACAAGCCCGGCCAGTGTGGCTCAGTGGTTGAGCATTGACCTATGAACCAGGAGGACACAGTTCGATTCCTGGTCAGGACACATGCCCAAGTTGCGGGCTCGATCCCCACTGTGGGGCTTGTAGGAGGCAGCCAATCAATGATTCTCATCATTGATGTTTCTATCTCTCTTTTCCTCAATAAAAAAATTTTTTTTTTGTTTTAAAGAATCACACAAGAAAATCAATCTTAACAGTCAAAACCAACTCAAACACCTATAGAGGCCAAGCAGATAACACGAAGAAGGGGAGCTGGTCAGGAACAAGACAACAGTTGGTGACAAACTGTGATTGCTCCACCAAAGGGCTTAACTGTTTCTTAGTTTTGGCACATTGTTGTCAAGCAGAAACATGAGCCCAGTATTGTTTATTTATTGTATATTTTTCAAATGAATCCGGAAACACAGTTTTTATGTGAAATCTCCCAATTCCAAAATGTTGACAACTAATTTCTTTTTTTTAAATATATTTTTATTGGTTTCAATGAGGAAGGGAGAGAGAGAGAGAGAGAGAGAGAGAGAGAGAGAGAGAGAGAATCAATGATGAGAATGATTGATCAGCTGCCTCCTGCATTCCCCCTATTGGGGATCGAGCCCGCAACCCAGGCACGTGCCCTGACTGGGAATTAAACCTCAACCTCCTGGTTCATAGGTTGATGCTCAACCACTGAGCCACGCTGGCCGGGCGACAACTAATTTCATTAAAACTTTGGCACTGCCCAAAACAACATAAACTTGCAGGCTGATCGTTCATAACCTCATAAGTCAACTTCTACTAAAAACAATATTACTTCTGCCACCTCCCCTCTACCCCACTGATCACTCCCTCCATCCAGTAGACCTGGGTCCACATTGTTTTTGATACACTCAAAAAAATCAAAAGTTAAGACCTGTCAGTACTGGAGTCATGTTTAAAACCTTAGAGTCTAAAGTTGGTTATAAAAACAAGGAGACCCCATTTTTAAAAAAAATATATTTTATTGACTTTTTACAGAGAGGAAGGGAGAGAGATAGAGAGTTAGAAACATCGATGAGAGAGAAACATCGATCAGCTGCCTCCTGCACATCTCCTACTGGGGATGTGCCCGCAACCCAGGTACATGCCCTTGACCGGAATCGAACCTGGGACCCTTCAGTCCGCAGGCCGATGCTCTATCCCAGCCGTGGGCAAACTACGGCCCGCGGGCCGGATCCGGCCCGTTTGAAATGAATAAAACTAAAAAAAAAAAAAAGACCGTACCCTTTTATATAATGATGTTTACTTTGAATTTATATTAGTTCACACAAACACTCCATCCATGCTTTTGTTCCGGCCCTCCGGTCCAGTTTAAGAACCCATTGTGGCCCTCGAGTCAAAAAGTTTGCCCACCCCTGCTCTATCCACTGAGCCAAACCGGTTTCGGCGAGACCCCATTTTTTTTAAGATGGCAAGAGGGTTAAAATAAGTGCATGTGTCACTTGAAGACAGTGGCGGTCATTGTGTTTCTTCTGTGTGATGCATTGTATGCCAAAGTGACTCCACAGTATGAGGAAGTCATTGGCACTGCTCCAGTGACCAAATATTTTTGCTTCCTCCTCTCCAAACTGATTTCCCAGATTAATTTTGGAGACTAGATTCAGGTCCAATTAGGTCTCAGGGTGGGTAGTCCTCCGTGACATTCTTTTAGCACTAAGGGTGCTTGTTAGAGGGGTGGCTAATGCCACCCGACACCTGTATTATTCAAAGCTAGGGCTCAAGGTGTGGCCTCTGGTCTTTTAAGGTCAACATCACCACTGTCTCCAGAGAAGAGCCAAGAAGAGGAGGATGGAAAGAGGTTGGCTCCATGGGGAGGGATTCCTCTTCTGCCTCATTCTCCACCTGCTGCTTCAAGGTAAGATGGGACAAGGGCAGGAGCAAAGCAGACATATAGCTTTTGGGGAACAGAGAAACCAGGCTAATTCTTGTTATTCCAAGGCAGCCAATGATTGGATATTCATTTTGGTAAAAACAGAAACTTATAACACTGACAGCTTTGTATCTCTTTCTAGGATCCTAAAGGTTAGCTCACTCTTCTCTTTAGTTACTTCATCACTCTCCTGCTTCGATTGGCCTCTTCTTCCCTGTGTCTTTCTCTTTCCAAGCATATAATCCATCCCCATGGTTTCCGGATATCAGGTAATGTTAAGAAGAGAATTCCTTTTTAGCTCTCTTGAAACAAATGAAACGGAACAGGAAGGAAGCTAAGGGAAAGAATGTGAATAAGACATCATGAAGAGGGAAACTTTTCCAGTATAATTTTTCCCAGTCTAGAGTATTTTTTCTGTTCATTATTGAAAACGAGCAACCAGGAATAGTACAACATCAGAGATAAATAAATATAGATGTTACCACATCATTCTCTGTTTCTACTCCACAAAGTATGACTAGGAAGGGGTTGGGTATAAGATTGGTATCAAGGAACTCTCTTTAAGATAGTCTCAGCCCAGGCAGCATGGTTCAGTGGTTGAGCATTGACCTATGAACCTGGAGGGCATGGTCCGATTCCCGGTCAGGGCACATGCCTGGGTTGCAGGCTCAATCCTCAGTGTGGGGAGTGCAGGAGGCAGCCAATCAATGATACTCTCTCTTATCATTAATGTTTCAATGTCTTTCTTCCTCTTCCTTCCTCTCTGAAATCAATAAAAAAAAATTTTTTTTTTAAAAAAAAGATAGTCTTAGTGGTGCCCTGGCCGGTGATTAGAGTGACGGTCCTCACACCAAACGGTCTTGGGTTTGATCCTCAATCAAGGGCACATACCTGGGTTGCAGATTCAATCCCTCCGTGCTGGAAGCAACCAATCAATGTGTCTCTCTCAAAAGTCTCTCTCTCTTCCTCTCTCTTTCTTTCTCTCCAAAAATCAATGGAAAAAATATCCTCAGGTGAGGATTAACAAAAAATACAAAGGTAGTCTCAGTGGTGATGACTACTGAGTTTTAGAAGAGAACAATCACAGCACATAGTAGAAACTCATTTAAATATTCATTAAATTGAAAAATTGGGTTCCTTCCTTAAGGTCCTGCATATCTCATAGTACCTACCTGATGCCAACAGTGTGTAAGGCCATACCACCCTGAACGTGCCTGATCTCACACTACCTATCTGATTACTCCCCTTTTTGTTAATTTATCATCATCTATGCCTTATTAATAGTGAGGAAGAGAACTGTGGTTGCAAAATTTGTCACTGACATCACCCAGATGGCTCAAGGACAGAGATGAGCAATGGAAGGACATTGCGTGAAGGTGAAAAGGTTGGTGGTGAGATTGTTAAGAACATAGCAGGACACCGAAAAGCAGTGGTCAGGGCTGAGTTTGCATGCACCTTTGGATAAGTTTTGCATGGAGACAGAAACAATGAAATTAAGGATGGAGCCCTGACTCAGCTCACCTCATCAACTTCCACCATTTGCCTACTAGCTCAGCCCATGTTCCCTGCTCAGGAAGGAGGAGCTCATATGCTTCTCCCATGCCTCCTATTTTCTCACTGTGCAGAAACACTCCCAGGCCCAAGCCCTGGCACTTCTCTCACAGAGTCTCTGCTCTCTATAGGAAGAGCCGACATTTTTACCATCAATTGCTCAGGGTTTGACCAGTATGGGGTGGATCCTGCTGCCTTCCAAGCAGTGTTTGACAGAAAGGCCTTTCGTCCAGTCATCAACTACAGCATTCCCACTCAAGTCAACATCTCCTTCACCCTGTCTGCCATCCTGGAAGTGGTAAGTCCTGACCCAACACTGCAATAATCTAGTGATAAGTTGTGGGTCTCCTGGTTGTATTTTGTAAAATTAAGAGCTCATTCTACTATGGGTAGAGGGATATGACATACAATATTACTGCAGGTTAAGTCTGTCCCTTTTTGGAATACTCCACAAGAAACATAATCCCAATGGCCTCATACTGCTTTTTTTACTTATGTTTCCCATGTGCCCTGGATTATTTAACCTACATTTCTCAGTGGCTTATGATTGAAAAATCATAATTGCCACACAGAACAGCCTTGGAAATGAGTAGGAGGTGAGTGGTGGCATTGGACCTGACTTCATAGATCTAATGATCCTGGATGAAAATTGTCTTTCCAGGATGCACAGCTTCAACTGATGACATCATTCCTGTGGCTAAATCTGGTATGATATTCTAAGCTTCCTCTTTATTATAGTACCTTCCTTTTTCTACTCCTTGGTCCAACTTTGCAGATTACAATGTATTAAGCCGAGAATACCCATGAATTAGAAAGTTCAAACAGAGCAAGACCAACAATGAAAGCACAAAGCTTCCTGACTATTCTGCCAGTTTAGGAGGGAAGAGATGGGGCACAGGGAGAAGGTAGAATAAACCAAGGTCATGGAAGCCAAGATTTAAATGGCTCCACCCAACGGAATCCAAAGCCAAGCTCAAGGTCTTCCTTGAAAGCTCTGAGAAAGAAGTGGACGTAAGTAAGGCTTTGTTAGTGACATTGTGACAGCTTCACTAGAGAGGGGGTGGGAAAGTGAAAAAAGGAATGTAAAGTGCAGGAGATAGAGCAAGACTAAAACTAGTTCCCATCCCATTTGCCCATGTCCTGGTTTCCTTTAGGTCTGGTACAATCCATTCATCAGGTGGAACCCAGAGGAATGTGGGGGCATCAGTAAGCTCAGCATAGCAGCTGAGAACCTGTGGCTTCCAGATATCTTCATCAATGAGTTGTGAGTACCAGGGATGAAAAAGGCAAGAAGGAAACCATATCTCCACAGAGGAGCATAATGTAGTCCATAGGGGCCACCCAAAGACTCAGTTTAGAAAGGAGCAGAATCTGAACTGAGGAGCTTACAAAATCCCCAGAACATGGAGATCGGTAGAAGGGGGAAACCAGACAAGTGGGCTGGAGCACAGGAATGAGGGGACCTGAGAAAGAAGGCCACGTCTAATGGGGAACCCACAGCACCCACCTCCTCCTCTTTCTCATGTACAGCATGGATGTGGATCATACACCTACAGGGCTCATGGCTTATGTCACCAGTCAAGGGCAGATCAGATATGATAAACCAATGAAGGTGACCAGCATCTGTAACATGGACATCTTCTATTTCCCCTTTGATGAACAAAACTGCACGCTCAGCTTCACCTCTTTCTTGTACACAGGTGAGTGAGGCTCATATACAGTAGTCTGTTGAGAGGCAGAGAAAGGGTTTTGGAAGAGGAGAGGACAGAAAGCTGGGAACAGTGAGGGAATCTCACCGAAAGTGATGTGGAAGCTAAGTGGCAAGAAATCCAACAGTCTGGGCAAAGAGGTTGGGAGCATTTGGGGAGGCTGAGTTGTCTGGATCTCTTTGCAGTGGAGACCATGGTCCTGGGCCTGGAGAAGGATGTGCAGGAGATTTCTAACATATCACAGAACCTCATGCAGAACAAGGGGGAGTGGATACTTCTGGATATCCGCCAGACCACGATGAAGATGGCTGTGGATGACAGCCAGTACGACCAAATCACTTTCTATGTGAGCTCAGGGGCCCCGGTTGTGATTTTCTCCTAAGATGCATGGCTTATGTCCCTCACTGGAGCATAAGCTCTCCCACTAGAAAATAAACTCTATGAGGGCAGAGATTTTTATCACTTTTTTTTTACTGATAAATCTCCAGTACCTAGCCCAGTATCTAGCACTCAGCAAATATTGATGGAATAAATCCTCCATGACGAAGAAACAAAGCTCCTAAGGCAGTGATTGCAGTGAGAGTGAGCGTCCCACCCCTAGGGACATCAGAACTTTTTGGAGGGCTGGAATTTTTATGTTCACCTTTTTAAAGAGATGGTGGAAGACACAGGCAACAGTTTGGTGATTACCAGAGGGAAAGTGGAGAGGGGAGGTAAAAGAGAGTAAAGGGGGGGGGGAGGGTAAATGGTGATGAAAGGAGAGTTGACTTGGGGTGATGAACAACCAATACAATACACAGATGATGTACTGTAGAATTGTACACCTGAAACCTATATAATTTTATGTCACACCAATAAATTCAATAAAAATTTTTTAAAAATAAAAAGAGAGGGTGGGAAAGTTATGAAACACTGTCTTGGGGATATTATGATTCCAAATCCTAGTGACCCCAAAATATCTGCCACGGTCTTACTTTCCCTCCCATTGGTCTTAAATTCTATTAGCAAATTCACTAGGTATTAAACCTTGATGAGGAGAGCAAGCAGAAAAACAAGGATAAAATGCACATGATAATCTAAGAATCTGGTCCCTCAATCTGGCTAAGAGCACTTGGTAGGGATAAAAATGTAAGTGGGAAAAGTTGACACTTTGGGCCAAGAAGGAATGAGATATGTTTCAGTAGTAACCAGTATGGAAAAATCAAACCCTGGGAAGGCAGGCTGTGGTGATTAAGATGACTTTGTTGAAGAGACAGTGTATGTGACTTTTCCTTACTAGACAGTTTGTGCTGGGACAAATCTCAACTCTTTTTTTTAAAAAAACCATTTTTTTATTCATTTTCAAAGAGAGAGGAAGGGAGAGGGAGAGAGAGATAGAAACCTCAATGATGACAGAGAATCATTGATCAGCTGCCTCCTGTACTGGGGATCGAGCCTGCAACCCGGGCATGTGCCCTGACTGGGAATTGAACTGTGGCCTCCTGATTCATGGGTCCACGCTCAACCACTGAGCCACACTGACCAGGCCAAATCTCAACTCTTGCTCGTAACTTGCTTGGCAGCCTCCCAGCCTACTCTTCACTTGCTACCTCTCTCCTCACCAGGTGGCCATCAGGCGCAGGCCCTTCCTCTATATCATAAACCTTCTGGTGCCCAGTGGTTTTCTGATGGCCATTGATGCCCTCAGCTTCTTCCTGCCAGCAGAAAGCGAGAGCCGTGCCCCATTCAAGATGACCCTTCTGCTGGGCTACAATGTCTTCCTGCTCATGATGAATGACTTACTCCCGGACACTGGCACCCCCCTCATCAGTATGGCCCCTCCCTCTTTCAGGAGAGTAAAAGCAAGGTTGGGAGGATGAGGTGGGGAGAGAGACCGAGACCGGTGGAACCAGTTCAGAGTGAAAAAGGAATCTTTAAAAAGGGTACTTTAAGAAAATAGGAAACAAGAAGTCCTGGGACTTGCCACTGGCTCTCACATAGGCTTGCCTTCCCTCCAGGTGTCTACTTTGCCCTGTGTCTCTCCCTGATGGTGCTCAGCCTGCTGGAGACCGTCTTCATCACCTACCTGCTGCACCTGGTCACCACCCAGCCCCCACCTATGCCCCGGTGGCTCTATTCTCTGCTTCTGCACTGCACCAGCCCAAGGGAACCCTATCTCACTGCACCCCAGAAGGGAAACAAGGGCCTGCGTCTCACCCCCATCCAACTGCCTGGTAACGAAGTCAGCACTGTCCTCACTTCCTCTTGCAACACCTCCACTTCTCTGCTCCTGCCTCCTTCCCTGTTCCTCTCCATCCTCAAATGACCTTTGCAGTCCATGTCTGGGTCTCTGTCTCTCCTTAGGTCTGAAGGAGCCTGTGGAATTGGTGTGGAAGGTGCCAGGTCCCCAAGAGGCAGAGTTAAATGGGTGCCCTGAGTCAACAAGGACCCGACAGGAAGATGAGGCTCAAAAGCAGCACTTGGCCAGCCTGTGGGTGCAGTTTAGCTACATGATGGACACCCTGCTGTTCCGCCTCTACCTTCTTTTCATGGCCACCTCCCTCACCACGGTCATTGTCCTCTGGAGCACCTAGGCAGATGCCCATCTGCAAGCTCCAGCCTGGAGCTTCTCTGGCCTCTGGAAACCAGAGGCTCTCAGGCCCATCCATACTCCAGCCTCACCTTATTTTTAATCTAGTCCTTCTGTGCAGTCAGGCCAGTCCTGGGTGGTTTCCTATACCCTCCCAGAGTTAGGTCCTTGCTCCTGCATGCCATCAACCCCCTCAGCCTTCCCATAAGTCTTGCCTGCCTGACTCTTCAGGAATACTTCGTTGATTGAATTACCCCAATAAACCCCTTTGCAGAAAGCACTGGTTCTTCCCTGAATTATATTATAGTATAAAAAAAATCTTGGGATTAGTCTTCTTGACTAAACATGAGTCTTCTTGAAGAAACTTCTCATTACAAAAATAGTTTTTCTTCTTTCTCTCTCTTTCCCCCGCCTCTCTCTCTCTCTCTCTCTCTCTCTCTCTCTCTCTTTCTCTCTCTCCTATATGAGACAATATGTGGAAATGGAAGAAGGGAGAGAAGAGACCAAATTTATTACAAGGAATTATAACAGAAGAGGAATTAACCTCCTAAATCCATTTATCCTGGATTTAAGCTTCAGAAATTAATAATGTGCTAGAACCAGGCATCTCTTGCTTGAAGAGTGAAGCCTTTTGTCACAGCCTGATATATGAGTCATTCATCATTAAGCACTTAGAGTGCTAACATAATCCCAAATTAACGTTAACTATGCTGCAATGAGTTGATCTGCCCTTAATCGTGCTAAAAAAAAAAAAAAAAAAAAAAAAAAAAAAAAAGAACATTAGACCAAGAAAAGCACATTTGAAAATGTCATCTGCTTTATTTGGGAGTTATACAAATGAAACTGGAAAATTTCCCTTCCTAGCACTTGCCTTATGATTTTGAGAGTCTTTGTCTATTGGCCATCACTCCCACTAGCTGCCTGGGAAAGTAGAGACCCCACAGTGTCGCTGTACATGAGAACTGTGGCATGATTTGCTGGACACCCCAGGTTCAGAAAAGGACAGATTTGAGAGCAACTTAATTACAACTCAAACATGATCTTTACTTTTTACAACCATTTCTTGTCCTTTCTTTCGTTTATTCTATTCTCTATCTGAAGCCTAAATTTCCCAAATCACAACCAGCTAGGAGTAAAAAGAGAGTCATAATATTGTTCACTAAACAGTATTTTCCTGGCTCCTCCTCTTCACTATTCTTCCTCAAACGCCTTGGGCTCCCTCCAGTCTCTGTAGATGACCAGAAGTGGCAAGGACACCCACGTCCACTAGAAGTGCTGCTGTGGTGGTGTGGGCCTACAGTCCTACCCCAGTGTCCTCTGCAGGAGCACCTGCCCTCCCAGAGCCCAAGCCACTGGAGGGCTGAATCCTGTAGCACAGATGTTCCCAGCTGGATGCTGAGTTGCCAGGACCAGTTGCTCTTGCCTTGCAGTCCCCTTCTGCAGGCAGAAGTCCATGGGAATTGCAGTATGGAGGCAGAAATACTCTGCTGTATTCCGAATCGCTCCTTTCACTCAAGCCCCTGGTCTTCCCTTAAACTTGTATCCCTTAATGCCCCCTGTTCCCCTCTCTGCATTGTTTTTCCAAGACGGTGTTTGGCTCCTCAGTTTCCAGAACCCTGTCAAGTATTCCCCTGACCATCACCAGTCCTCCAGGCATGACCAAGACCCAGTGCATACAATCTAGGCTCAAATCAGGAGCCCTGACATTCACCTACATAAATTAGTCTACCTGTGATTATTTTGGCACTTCCTCAACTCACAGCTTTCTACAAAGTGGGCCTTTAGAAAGGACACAGTATAGTAATACTAGTCACCAACATTTATTAAGTTATTAATATGTGGCATTTAATCCTTACAGTTACCCTATGAAATGAGTACTACAGATCCACAAACCCTTGGAGCCAAATGTTTTAGAGTTCAGATATTTTCAGGTTCTAAAAAGGTAACAATTGTGCATGTGCTGTATATTCCAAACACCCAAGTAGGATATGGTACAGCACCCTGTAATCCAACATTAATATTTCTGCAGTGAAAGGGCCCGGGTGGTGTGCCTCAGTGGTTGAGTTTTGACCTATGAACCAGGAGGTCACGGTTCTATTCCGTTAGGGCATATGCCCAAGTTGTGGGCTCCATCCCCAGTAGGAGGCGTGTAAGAAGCAGCCAATCAATGATTTTCTCTCATCATTGATGTTTCTCTGTCCCTCTCCCTCTACCTCTCCCTTCCTCTCTAATTGATGTTTCTCTCTCTCTCTCCTTCTCCCTCTCCCTTCCTCTCTAAAATCAATAAAACCATATTTTTAAAAAATATCCTTCAGTGAGGATTAACAAAACAACAACAACAAAAATCATTGGCAGAAGACCTGAATAGACATTTCTCCAAAGAGGACATACAAATGGTCAAGAGACATATGAAAACATGCTCAAAGTCTCTAATCATTGAAGAAATGCAAATTAAAACCACAATGAGATATCACCTCACACCTGTCAGAATGGTTATCATTAAAAAAATCAACAACAACACATGCTGGCAAGGATGTGGAAAAAGGGGAACACTAGTTCACTGCTGGTGGGAATGCAGACTGGTGCAGCCACTGTGGAAAACAATATGGAGTTTCCTCAAAAAATTAAAAATGGAACTCCCATTTGACCCAGCGATCCCACTTCTGGGAATATATCCTAAAACAACCCAAAACACTAATCAGAAAGAATATGTGCACCCCTATGTTCATAGCAGCATTATTTACGATAGCTAATATTTGGAAACAGCCCAGGTGCCTATCAGTAGATTAATATATAAAAAAGCTATAGAACATTTACACTATGGAATACTATGCAGCTGTAAAAAAGAGGGATCTCTTACCCTTTGGGACAGCATGAATGGACTTGGAAAATATTATGTTACATGAAATAAGCCACACTGAGACTATCACATGACCTCACTTATTTGTGGAATCTAGTGAACAAAATCAATTGTCCAACAAAATAAGACATGAAGCATGGAGGCATGGAACAGACTGACATACCTTGATGTGAGGTTGAGGGGACAAGAAGAGATAAACCACAAAACTTATATACTTATATGCATAGCCCACAGACCTGGAGGGCGGGTAGGGACTGGGAGAAGGAAAAGGGGGGAATGGGAGATATCTGTAATACTATCAACAATAAAATATTTTTAAAATATTTTTTATTGATTTCAAAAAAGAAGGGAGAGGGAGAGAGATAGAAATATCCACTGGGCCAAACCAGTTAGGGCGAGAGATAGAAATATCAATGATGAGAGAGAATCACTGATCGGCTGCCTCCTGCATGCCCCACACTAGGGATTGAGCCCGCAACCCAGGCATGTGCCCTGACCAGGAATTGAACTGTGACCTCCTAGTTCATAGGTCGACACTCAACCACTGGGCTACACTGGCTGGACAGCAATAAAATACTTTTTATAAATCATTGCTAAGTGTACAGAAACTAGAAAGCCAAATGTGACACACTAAAGAACATCTATTTATCATGCAGGTTGACACCTAAAGAGCAAAATTGACTTCTAGGTGGGAGGTAATAGACATAAAGAATTACAGACTTTATAGTTCAATCCTCTCATTTTTTAGATGAGAAAAGTGAAGTGGAGAAAAGTAAAATGATAAGTAATGGGTTGTCATGCTTAAAGAGAACGTGGGATCAGAGGCTGTGCCTGTCAGAGTGGCAGCCAGGGTGAGTACTTGTCTGTGGGACTCTTTTCCCAGGTGCCTTTCAAGAGTTTCAAGACCCTCCATCTCTCCTGCTCCAGGCACCATAGTCAGTCTGACCTCAACTACTACCCCATCCTGCAGGATGTTTTGGCTGCCTCCTGGACTCCTAAGTCCTGAGCCCTTGCCAACAGTCTCTGCATGTGATTGCCATCCATTTGGGCTGCAAAACAATGACTCTCACTTACCCTGTCCATCAACTAATTCTGTCCTTGCCAGTTTACAGCTATTTTCCCAACCTGATCCCCCAGGGTCTCAGATGAATGGGGCCACCAGAGGGCCATGCAGTATGATCCA
>NW_005364139.1:490765-539712 GCF_000412655.1 Myotis brandtii
CCACCTTAGAATAAGCTAAGGAGAAAAGTGTTGCTGTCTGTGACTTGCAAAAGTATAGCTCCTGACCCCACTGTTGAACTTTGGGTTCAGGCATTGTCTAGGCCTGCGGATTTCATTGGGAAACCTGAAGGTCTACTGATCTAGTCCATCAGACTTCCCAGCTATAGAGTAATGAAAATAGCAAGGAAAGAGCAATGGAATCGGATTGGCCTGGATTTGAATCTGGATTCTACCAATTCCCACATGGGTGGACATGGAGCAAGATTTCTTGACCTCTCTGCACCTCAGTTTCCTAATCTGTAAAATGGGAGTAATAGTGCTTACCTCTCAAAGCAGTTGTGAAGCTATGAGTACTATAAATAAAATGCCTAACATAGTATAGAGCACATAGCACAAACTCAATAAATGGTAGCTCTGATTAAGTTATTCTGAGCCTGCCCTTGATTGGAAACTTAGAGGGAGCAGTCAGAAAGAAAAGGCTGGGCCCTGGCTCCTGCCCTCTGGGTCCTACCTGCTTCAGACTGCTGTGCTTCTGCCACCCCCCACCTCCACCTACCTGCACCCAGGATGGAGGCCCACACCTCAGCCACACCGGGGGAACAACAAGTGACTTCTCTGATTTGGCCTCAGGACTCCCCTGAGGTTCCCAACCACCTTTCTTACATCTGTCCAAGGTGCCTGTGTTCTTTCCGCATCCATGGTGAACTGACAACCAGGTATTTGACATTTATTGACTACACACCACTGTATGCCACACACTGAGGGAAGGTGGGGGTGAAACAAAATATGCTTTCTGCTCTCAGTGAGGTTGCAGAGTAAGAGAGGAGGTGCACATGTAAAGAGATGTTTCCAATAGAAGGATCACAACAGATTTCAGCAGTGTGTGTGTGTGTGTGTGTGTAAGAGAGAGAGAGAGAGATATTCTCAGGTGACTAGAAGCTTGAGTCGAGCTGAATCTTTAAGAATTTATTAGTGGAACAAGTGATCAATGGTAGAAGATATATTTTAGGTTGAGGGAACATGAAGGAGTAAAATCACATACTGAGTATTGGGGTGCTATGTAATTCTCAGTGTTTTTCCATTTTAGTCCAAGGCCCATGAGCATTCGAATCAGCTGTGGATCTAGTTAAAAATGTAAATTCTTGATCACCACTGCCTGCAATTCTGATATGGGGCTAAGATTCTGATTTAGGGCCAAAGGGGTGAGGGTCAGATGTGTAAGCTAACCCTTATACATTTTAAAGATAAGAACAATTCCTTTTTTTTTTTAAGAACAATTCTTTTAGAACATAAAATCCAAGGCAAAAATGATTGAAAGAGAGGTGGGAGTTAAGTCACAAAGAGCCTTTTAGTCAAGCTAAGGAGCTAGATTTCATCCTGTGGGCCAGGGGTTTTCTGAGTGAGGTCCCAGGACATGGGGCCACAGCATCACCCAGAAATTTTCAGCCCAGGCGTTCTTTATTTTTTTTAAATATATTTTATTGATTTTTTACAGAGAGGAAGGGAGAGAGATAGAGAGTTAGAAACATCGATGAGAGAGAAACATCGATCAGCTGCCTCCTGCACATCTCCTACTGGGGATGTGCCCGCAACCCAGGTACATGCCCTTGCCCTTGACCGGAATCGAACCTGGGACCTTTCAGTCCGCAAGCCGACGCTCTATCCACTGAGCCAAACCAGTTTCGGCCAGCCCAGGCATTCTTAACATAACTCTAAAGACAATGGAACCCATGGAAAGATTTCAAACATAAGAAGGATACAGTCACATCTGCATTTCAAACAAATCGCACAGGCTGCACAGTGGAGGCTAATTTAGAAGAAGCCAGACTGGGAGTGAGATCACTAAGGAGGTGACCAGGTGTGAAGCCAGAGGGCACTGACGGTACCACATAGTTTCTAGAGAGATTTTTTTTCACATTAAAGTTTAGCTTATTAATCCTCTCATGAAAAATCTGCACAATCACCACAGATAAAGTCACTGATAAAGTCTTTGAACAACAGAAGGAGATTGAACACAGTAAGGTCACCATAGATAAAGTCACTGGCTTTGGCATGATTTGTGATTCCTTGGGTTACACAAAGAAAAATGAACCCAAACATAGACTTGTAAGACACGGCATAGATGAGAAGAAGACCTCAAGAAAACAGAGAAAGGAACACAAGAACAGAATGAAGAACGTCAGGGGGACTGCAAAGGCCAGTGTTGGTGCTGGCAAAAAGTGAGCTGGAGATCGAACAACAGAAGGAGTAAAGTAAAAATAAATCTTATCATTAACAAAAAATGAACACCCCCAATTACTTTACTTATGCTGCACGAGGCTGCTGCACGAGGCTGCTGCACGAGGATGAAGGATATGCTTTCCCAGGTAGGGGTGCCCATTGCTGAGCTGCAACTGAAGTGACGGAAACCCCAGGGGAAAACAAAGATTCCTAGGGAACCCCCCTCCCCCGCCCCCTAGGCCAGTGATGGCGAACCTTTTGCGCTACGCGTGTCAGCATTTTGAAAAACCCTAACTTAACTCTGGTGCCGTGTCATATATAGAAATTTTTTGATATTTGAAACCATAGTAAAGCAAAGATTTATATTTTTGATATTTATTTTATATATTTAAATGCCATTTAACAAAGAAAAATCAACCAAAAAAATGAGTTCGTGTGTCACCTCTGACACGCGTGTCATAGGTTCGCCATCACTGCCCTAGGCTGATGGTATCTTCCAATAGATCTAAGACTGCTCCCAAACAGGAAGGACTCAGAAACCCAGCCGTGTCCTCAGCACTGACTCAAACCACTGCCGACTTCCCTTAACGCCTGAAGGCATGCCCAGTGCTCCGGGCCCAATGCTCTATGCCCAGCCTCTGGCCCCTCTGCAGCTCCGTGGTTCTTTCTGCTCAGACACCCTGAGTAGCCCTCAGCCAGAACAAGATGTGTGCCCCGGGCAAGGACAATACCCATCTGGTGCCTCCACAGGGCCTACGTAACTGGACAAGATGACACTTGCCCACCTCTCAGAGGGGAGCAAGCTCTCCAGCCTCCTTCCACAGCCCCTGCTGGCTGGCCTGGACGCTGGACCCCTGCCCCTGGACCTCAGACACCGTAGCTCACCTGGGCTTCTAAATCCAGTGTCTGTGCCTCTGGCCGCAGTAGCCTGAAGCCTCAGGGACTCTGTTGCCCAACCTCACTTTTCCTGATTCCCCAGAGCACAGGCATGGAGACATCAGATACTAATACCAAGAAGCTTGGAAAGGATGCTCAGGTGGCTGCTCACTGTACATCCTGGAAGTTCCATGGAGGCAGACCAGAAGTTGTCCTGCCAGTCAGAACAAGGAATGAGAAGAGAGGACACGGTGGCCATCCTATAATTGTTTGGGATAAAGAAAGGTGTTAAATCCCTAGGAATCCAAGTTGCCAGTGGTTTTCAATAGTGGGCAATTGTACCCCCAGCTGGACCTTTGGCAATATTGGCAGATATTATTAATGGTTGCTACTGGGATAGGGGGATGTTACTGGCATCTGGTGGGCCAGAGATGCTGCTAAACATTCTACAATCCTAGGACGGCCCCCCAAACAAAGAATTATGCAGCCCAAATGTCAGCAGTACCAAGGGTGGGAATCTCTGCTCTGGGCAATCCCAGGCTCACAGGAGTCCTTAACTGACCCAAGGAGGCAGTTAAAGTCCAAATTCAAAGCCTCTGTCTATAGCTGTCCCAGCTGAGTGCCTAAGAATCCTAGAGATATGTGAACCCAAGATGGAGACTCCAAAGATGCCCAGAGAAAGCAGGGAGTGTGGAGGAAGTCCCTGACCCTCACACAATGACCCCTGAATCAGCTAAGAGTTTCGGAACCACCTCCTAATTCCAGGTCGCCATAAAAGCCCACGGCTTGGCTTAGGACAGACATGTGCCTGGAGCTAAAATGGGAATTTTAGGGGCTCCCCAGGATATTCCTGGGAATGTAGGGTAAAGCTATTCCTAATGGCCTTAGAAAATGATAACCCAGCTACTGAAGCTCTGTCTAAATATCAGAGCCGACTGGAGAAGGGAAGGAGGAGGCAGGCACACCCAGGAGGAATGTCCAAAGCACATTTGTAACAAGGAACTCTGTCCTGGGATGAACTCTGAGAGCCAGCCTCCCAAACAAGCATTCCAGGTGCTTAATTATTTGACTGAGACAGAGGGCTGGCCAGTGTGGGAAGTACATCGTACACCCAAAGAACTCTGAAGGTAGAAAGAGACCCCATGTCCATGCCGAGACTTATATGTGAGTCTTTTTTTTTTTCTTCCCCGCCTTTGACAATCCCCTGGCCTCCCCTATATATGTGAGTCTTATATGGCTTGTTATACGCCGTAAGCAGTAGAAAACCTGCAACCCTGGTTATTTTAAGTACTACCATTTTTCTTGCTTTACTTGAATATGGTCTCTCACTCATCATTTTAGGTGTTTCTTATAAAAGATGATCAATTAATTGGGGGTGTTCATTTTTTTTGTTAATGATAAGATTTATTTTTTCTCAAATTTACTGTGTTTTAAAATATGGTCAGGAAATATAAGGTCCAATCGCCATCTCTTTCCTTGGCTACATTGCTTTTACCGCATACTCCTGCCTAATATCTGTGCTATAGGATTGTTGGGAGGCATACATAAAATAAGGTAGGTAAGAAAGACATCACAATGCCTGGCATACGGTAAGGTACTCAATGTTCGTTATCATTACTACCACCAGCCCAGTATTACCTGAGATTTCCAGATCCCAGAGTTGTAACTCTGACTCTCCAGGTAGGATAAATCCAGGCCTTACTACTTTATTTCTCCTGCCCCTATCATCTCCATCCCCGGGCAGCTAAATTTACTTTAGAATCCAACCCATAGACTTAGGTGCAGTTTTTCAGCCAACCTTGATAAAAACAAGATGTGCATCAACCATCTTCAGGCACTTCCAGCAGGGCTTGATGCTAAGCTTCCTTTCCTGGATCCAAAGTCTGGTAGCCTAGCCTACCTGCAGAACTCAAGCACCCCTTAAAAGTCCTTCACTCTTGCCTGCCTCATGTGGCTCAGCCGTTGAGGTCATGGTTCCATTCCTGATCAGGGCACATACCCGGTTTGGGGTCCGATCCCCAGTAGGGGGCATGCAGGAGGCAGCTGATGGATGATGTTTCTCTCTCTCTATCCCTCTCCCTTCCTCTCTCTCTAAAAATCATTTTTTAAATGTTTTAAAAAATAGTGTTGAGTGCAAACTGTAATAGAAATTTTTAAAATGTTTTTAAAAAATAGTGTTGAGTGCAAACTGTAATAGAAAAATAAATAAACTAATTTTTTAAAAGTTCTTCTCTCTTAGCCAGTCCAGGAGCCCAGTGTGCCACATGTGTGTGTCCATGTGGTTACAGACATAGCAGGACTTGGGTCCAAATGACACGGTGGCCCAATCTTTTGACCAAGTTTCTAAGGAAGGAAAGAAATGATGTAGAGAGTTTGTGGGCTGAAAGACTGTGCATGTGGCAAATCTCAAATGGAAGCTATTACACCCTCTCTCCTGTACTTTCCTATTCTGGGCCCCTAAGTCGTTCGTTCCTACCTTCCTCAGCACTTTCTCGTTAGGGCTGTCATGATCTTTCATTCTGAACAAAGTCTCTTTTGTATTCTAAAAGAAACTTTACCCTTCTGCAAGAAAAAAATTTCCAAGTCTTTCTGGAAATGTAACTAATGCAACATAACAATGCTTCAACTCACTCACTCTCTGATTGTTTTTTATAGAGGTGTGACATAAGATATAATATTGATACATGCCATTAATATGAATATCATCTGAGATTACTAGTTTATGATAATGTATAACACTATTGACAACATAAAACATTAAAAACAGCTCTGCTATCTGTTAATTTTATGACTTCTATTATCATGTAATTAATGCATAGAGTAAAAAAATGTATTCGGGACATTGATTTGGGGGAGAATGAATCAGGGAGGCAGAGAGATTGGAAAGAGAAAACCTAGATAAGGGGTCGGTCTTGGGGAAAGATAATCAATGATGAAGATATGAGTCAAAATTATAATTTGGTATTTGCACTTAAACCTAGTGAATACATAACCAAATCCTTAAATATTGTCACCTTTCCAAATCTGCAGATTACTTGGTCTTACAAGAACATAATTCTTATTTCCCAGCCCACACTCCTCACTATGGCAAGTTATTTTGTTACTGATCTCAGCACAGAGTAGCCAAACAGGCCCTTCTCCCTTAGTTTTGGCCCAACTTCCTCCCCGCCTGGAGCCCGGAAGGCATACCTGGACAAGGGCAAAGCAGAACACTTTGCTGTGACCTCTCTGGGCACAGCCTCTCACCAGGGAGTGGTCATAAGCAGTATTCAAAACCAGGATCCAAGGTGTGGTCTGAGCTCCTTTAAGCCCAAGGGATTTGGGAGCTCCTGGTGAGTCCCCAGAGAAGAGTCCAGAAGAGAAGATGGAAGGGGAGTGGCCCCCTGGGGGGGAACTCCTCTTCTACCTCACGGTCAGCCTTCTGCTTCAAGGTAAGATGGGGCAAGAACAGGGAAGACCAGAGTGTGGTTCTGAAGGACATCTAAGAATTCCCCTCTAGTATTTGGAGAACATTCAGAATTAAGATGTTAAATATTTCTTCCATAATGTCTGTGTCTTGATTTCCTTTTGGTGACAGAAAGACAATCCACTGATCAGGGCACAGCCTTCCTCTATTCCTACCTGCATAGGGATCTACCAAGCTGTCCCATTTCACCATCTCTCCAATGCCATCTTTTCACTGACCCCAGAGCTCCTTCCACCGTGTGTCATCCCACTCTCCCTATCTCTTTTTCCTTTGATATGGTATCTATGAAAAGAGTAGATGCTAATTTTAAACATGCCCTGAAGGAGTAAGTGAAACATCAAGGGAGGGTGGGGAACAATCTGAGGCAAAAGGAAGTGGATACTTTGCTTCCACTGGGGAATATTTGTTCCAAGTCAGGGTACATAGCTTCAACAGTATGGAAAGAAATGGAGATGAAGAGGAGCAGGCAGAGAAAAAGAACAAACAAAGGTGACAATGGGGCAAAGATTCTGCTCAGGTACTACCCAGACGGCTCCCTGGCCATGGCCAAGGGACACCACCACACAGGCCTCACTATGTGATCAGCACATAGTATATGCTCAGTGGTATCACCTAATAATTCCAATGTTGGAAATAAACCCCAACATATCTGGGGTCACTAAATCTGAGATAAGCAACATAAAAATGCATAGCACCAAGGTAAACATCCATTCAGAATACCTTACATATTTCCCACATCCACTTAGTACTAGTAAGTGCTGTTGTTTGCTTCTCTTATCTTTTTGATACATCTGTTCTTGCAGAAGTCCCTGAGGAAGAAATGCAAATGAGAAATACATCAGAACAGACTAACTACCCGTTTTAGGGCAGTGCTCAGCAGTCTACTCGGTGGGCCCAAGAACATTGTGATGGGTCCACTAAGACTCCTTAAAGTGGCTGCCATTGCAGCAAGGCTGGTTTGCATATAGATTTGGACAGGTTTTGCATGAGGATGAAACAATGGGAATGAGGATAGAGCCCTGACTCAGCTCACCACATAGACTTCCACCATTTGCCTACCAGACCAGCTCATCCTCTGACCCTGGCAGGAAGGGCTTGGCCTTGGGAGGTTTTGGTACAGGAAGGAGGGTTCACCTGCTTCTCCCAGTATGTCCCCTGCTTTCTCTCTCTGCAAAGAGGCTCCGTGGAGACCCTCTCTCACAGAGTCTCTGCTTTCTACAGGAAGAGCCGACACTTTCACCATCAATTGCTCAGGGTTTGACCAATATGGGGTGGATCCTGCTGCCTTCCAAGCAGTGTTTGACAGAAAGGCCTTTCGTCCAGTCATCAACTACAGCATCCCCACTCATGTCAACATCTCCTTCACCTTGTCTGCCATCCTGGAAGTGGTGAGACCTGGTCCCCACTTTCCATAGCTTCTAATGGGAAACAAGGATCCTCTGTCCTGTCCACCCAGCATTGTACTGGTCTAGTGGCGGACAATAGGTACTCTGAATGGATTTCGTATAAATAGAGGGGTTTCCTATAAGATGGGGAAACATAAAGAAGAAAGCTGCAGTGGTATTTTTTTCAGGAATGATTTGTCCGTGAGTCCTGTTCTTTGTGAATGCTCTAAAAGGAAGTGATCTGTCTGTTGATTAAAACCTGAATGGTACCTAGATACAAGAGGAGGCAAGTAAGGAAAAGACAGTCCAACATTTAGAACTATGCCTGGCCCAATACATTAGTCAATATTATTAAGACTATGACCTGGGAGCAGGGCAAGACTTTTTTGCATTAATGCACTAATGGTCCTGGGTGGGAATTTCTTCACCAGGATGTACGGCTCCAGCTTCTGACGTCATTCCTGTGGATTAATTTGGTAAGGCAGATTCAACTATCCCCTTCCCACTTCCATTTATAAGTTATTTTTGAGGAGTTACCTTAAGGTTTTCCAGTCCAAACCTCTAGTCAGTGTATAAATCTTTCTGAGACCAAATAACTCCATTTAGAACAGTGGGGACACGAATCTCCCTGAGCATCTTAGGAAGGGAGAAATGGTGACCGAAGAAAATGGGCAAGTGGTTGTAAGCCAGTCTATTGGTGTGTTCCTGGGTCTAGGTGATATTAGGCTATATTTAAGGACTGCCTGGAAAAAGGGCCATTGTGGGGTATTTTGCCAATGACAGCTGGCTAGATAAAGAGGAGGAGGTAGGAATGGGTTAGTAGGGACATGACTGGTGTGAGAGGATCAGAGTTTAAAGAAGAATGGGGGAGGCTGATTGGACCTCTGTTTCCCACTGCCCTGCCTGTAGATGTGGGACAATCCTTTCATCAGCTGGAACCCAGAAGAGTGTGTCGAAGTCAATAAGCTCACTGTATCAGCAGAAAACCTGTGGCTTCCAGATATCTTCATTGTAGAATCGTGCGTATCTGGGCTGGGAAAAGCCTGTACGAAGCCCATCTTAAAAGAACAGCCTAGGGTCAAGTGCAGGGCACAGGGACACCAAAAGATTCAGACAGGGGCACAGCCTCCATTCATTGACTCCCACAATTCACTGACTCCCACAAAACACATGAGGAGTAGCATAGGCAACATAGAGTGACGTTAGAGAAAGAACCCAAAAGGAGAACACAGTAGGGGAAGACCTGGGAAGAAAGGGAGACACCGGCTGATTAAGGCCCCCACAGCCCCCACCTCTCCTCCTCTCAAAAACAGCATGGATGTGGATCGGGCACCTACAGGTCTCTCCGCGTATGTCAGCAGTGACGGTCGGATCAAGTACGATAGGCCAGTGCGGGTGACCAGCATCTGTAACCTGGACATCTTCTACTTCCCTTTTGACCAACAGAACTGCACCTTCACCTTCACTTCCTTCCTCTACACAGGTGAGTGAGACATGTTTTGGCAGCTATTTTAGATTCGCAGGAAGACAATGAGTGGTGTAGGTATTATGAGGGAAAGTTTTAGACCAGTGTTTCCCAATTCTGGCTGCCCATTAAAGCTTTTAAAAATAGCAATAACTATACAACACCCTAGAGATTCTAATTCCATTGTTCCAGGTGGGGCCCAGATGCTCTTATCTTTTAAGATATATTTGTATTTATTTTAGAGAGGAAAGGAGAGGAAGAGAGAGATAGAACATCAATGATGAGAGAGAATCATTGATTGGCTGCCTCCTGCACTCCCCCTAATGGGGATCAAACCTACAACGCAGGCATAGGCTCTGACAGGGAATCGAACTGTGACCTCCTGGTTCATAGGTCAACACTCAACCACTGAGCCACACCTACCAAGCAGTGATGTTATTTTCTATGTATCTCCCCAGGTTTTGCCAGTGTGCAGAGTTAAGAATTACTGCTTTAATTCCTCAATAAACTGTTGTTTTTTTGTTTTGTTTTGTTTTGTTTTTATATTTTATTGATTTTTTACAGAGAGGAAGGGAGAGGGATAGAGAGTTAGAAACATCGATGAGAGAGAAACATTGATCAACTGCCTCCTGCACACCCCCTATTGGGGATGTGCCCGCAACCAAGGTACATGCCCTTGACCGGAATCGAACCTGGGACCCTTCAGTCCGCAGGCTGACGCTCTATCCATTGAGCCAAATCAGTCAGGGCCTGTTGTTGTTTTTTAAGCCACCAAACTACTGCTTTAGTCTTAAGTGGCCTTTGCACCATATCTGACCCTGAGCTACTGAACCTCTATAATTTTTAGCTCAACCCTTTTAACTTTAATAGCTAACACACTTAAACCACTAACTCAATGTGACTGAATGCCACCAGGTATCACGGGGCAGATTTGAATATATCAGTCATTAAATGGGCATACAGGTAATGATAAAAATGTTGAGCTGTGCATGATTGATTCCACTAAAACAGCACCATACAACTGGGGAATTGAGAAGGAAAATGGGAATGACTCTCGTTTGAGTCACATTCAAAATTCCCATAACAACTTTGACTCATCCTTGTTTTCAACAACAACAAAATCAGTGCTACAGCACACACATATGAATTTCTGGTCCTGGAACCCACTTCTGAAAAATCCTGATGCCCTGCTTTTAAAAAGACAAAGAGGAAAATTTGTTGAAGAAACTCAGTGGGGGAGGAATTGAATTTTGTGGGCAGAAGGCTTAGGAACTTGTGGACTGAGCTGCCCTGGCTCCCTTGCAGTGGACAGCATGCTTCTGGGCATGGAAAAGGAAGTGTGGGAGATAACAGCTACGTCTCGTGACGTCATTCAGACCCAGGGAGAGTGGGAGCTCCTGGGCATCAACAAGGCCACCCTAAAGATGTTGGTGGGCAGCAATGTATATGACCAGATCACGTTCTATGTAAGTCCAGGAAACACTCTTTGACTTCCTATCCCAATTGCTCTGTGATTTTTCTCTTGATCCAAAGCTTTTTGAGGTATAAAAAGAAGCTTTAGGGGGTTCAGCACCTGCTCCCCACCCCACCCTATACCCTGATGGTCCTAAAGAAGGATCCCCAAGGACCTCTGCTTTGCAGAGAGGAGGAGCAGCTGGGCTCCCCCCTCAATGGAAAAGCCACCATCTGATGGTGCAAAGGGCCCTCCTTGCCCCTCAACATCTACAGTTGTATTCCCAGCAGGTTGGACACAAATGCAAATTAGAAGACAAACTGGGGACACTTCTGTAGGAGGGCATGTGTTACTTAAAGAGACCATCCCATGACCAGCCAAACAGCACACCAGCAAAGATTAGAGTCAAATATGCAACTGAGCCTTTAGCATCAATGTAATTGCCACATTCTCCACACTGTCTCCTCCCCCACCAGGTGGCCATCAGGCGCAGGCCCTTCCTCTATGTCATAAACCTTCTGGTGCCCAGTGGTTTTCTGATGGCCATTGATGCCTTCAGCTTCTTCCTGCCTGCAGAAAGCGAGAACCGTGCCCCATTCAAGATAACCCTTCTGCTGGGCTACAACGTCTTCCTGCTCCTGATGAATGAGTTACTCCCTGCCAGTGGCACCCCCCTCATCAGTATGGCCCCTCCCATTTTCTGGGGAAGAGAAGGCAGCAGAGGACAGGGAGGGGAACCTGGAGAACTGGCTGCCTCTCTACTTAAGGAGGAAGGGGGTTCTGGGGAAATATTGAATTTGGGGAAAGAGGCTTAAGAAAAGTGTAGAGATGATCCACCCTCGTTTAGTGTTAATTGCATTTGTCTTCAGGTGTCTACTTTGCTCTGTGTCTGTCTCTGATGGTGCTCAGCCTGCTGGAGACCATTTTCATCACCTACCTGCTACACCTGGCCACCACTCAGCCCCCACCTATGCCCCGGTGGCTCCATTCCCTGCTTCTGCACTGCACCAACCCAATGAAATGCTGTCCCACTGCACCCCAGAAGGGAAACAAGGGTCTGGGTCTCGCCCCTGCCCACCTGCCTGGTAAGGAAGTCAGCACTGCCCACACTTTCTCCTCCAACACCTTCATTTCTCTGCTTCAGCCTCCTCCCCTGCCCCCCCTCCCTCCCAGTTGATCCTCACAGCCCATGGCTGAGTCTATTTTTCTCTGTAGGTCTGAAGGAGCCTGTGGAGTTGGTGGGGAAGGTGCCAGGCCCCCGAGAGGCAGAGTTAAATGGGTGCCCTGAGTCAACAAGGGGCCAACAGGAAGATGAGGCCCAGAAGCAGCACTTGGCCAGCCTGTGGGTACAGTTCAGCCACATGATGGACACCCTGCTGTTCCTCCTCTACCTGATTTTCATGGCCACCTTCATCACCTCCATCATCGTCCTCTGGAGCACCTAGGCTGACATCCACGTCCATCTCTCCCTGCAAACCACAGTTTGAGTTTCTCCTTGTATTAGGGCCAGCCAAACCCTGACCTCTTTCATAATCTTAGCCACTTCTCCAGTGACTACCATGTCCTCTTCTATATTCTCAAAACTTCAACACAGCCCTACCGAGTAGGTTCAGAACAGCCATAGTCCTCTCGTATTCCATGGTCATCATTCCTGCACAAGTTTAGTGTTCCTCAGCCACACCTAACTTAACTCTGACTTCCTTATCAATTGAGGTCCAGGTCAGTGCAGTCTCTCCTTGATTGATTGACCCAATAAACAACTTTCCAGGAAGCACTGACCCCTCAGTACCTTTATGATAGGTCCACAAACTCTGGGGTGGAGAGTCCTCCTGCAGAAGTTTTGATACTTCACCCTAAACAGGTGTATCGTAATATTATTTGATTTTAAGTCTTTCAGTCACTTTCAGAGTTTAAAAGAATACAAAGGTAAAGTCTCATTTGCAAGAAATTACTATAAAATGGTTATAATTGCAAAATATTTCTTTCATCAATCATTTCCATTTCACTTTCCTTTACCTCTCTCATTTCTAAAATTGCTCTTTGAAATAAATATTGTGTCATTTTTTAAAATTCTGACAGATTCCTCTGATTCCACAAAATCAAACTGAGAGGGCCGTCTGAATACACGTGCTTGGAGGAGGGCCAGGAAAGCAGTCGAGGACCTCAGTTAGAGTTCAAGTTAAGTAAATTGTCATGCAGCCACATGATGGAATGCCTTGTAGCCATTTAAAGTGGGAATATAGATCTATGTTCATAAACATGGAAACAGGTCCATGGTATATAAAGTGGAGAAAACAAGTTACAAAACAGTATGTACATATTATTTCTGTAGGAAAACAAAAGTGCTAGAGAGAAATGCAGAGAAAAAGGTATGGATGGCTAAACACCAAAACATGAGCAAACTTTGTGCTGGATAATGAAATTGGGATTATGAGTGATTGCTGTTTTCTTTTATATATTTAACTATATTTTCTTAACTGTTTTCAATGAACAAATATTACTTTTACTATCAAAAATCATATTTAAAATATTTAATTTTTTTACTTTTCAATTACAGTTGATGTATAATATTATATTAGTTTCAGATGTACAACCTGGTGATTAGAAATTTACATAATTTACAAAATAATCCCTCCAATATTTCCAGTAGCTACTTGACACCACACATAATTATTACTATATTATTGACTGTATTCCCTGTGCTGTATTTTACATCCCCATGACTATTCTGTAACTACCGATTTGTACTTTTTAATCCCTTCACTTTTTCACCCATCCTCTCCAACCCCTCTTTCATCTGGCAATCATCAAAATGTGCTCTGTATCTATGAGTCTATTTCTGTCTTGCTTGTTCACGTAATTTGTTTTTTAGATTCCACATATAAGTGAAATCATATCATTTATCTTTTCCTATCTGACTTATATCACTCAGCGCAATACCCTCTAGATTCATTATGTTGCTGTAGACGGCAAGATTTTATTGTTTTTATTCCTGCCTATCACTTAGAATCAAAGGACAGATAAAGAGCTTTCCAGGCAAGAATAACTACTGAGTTCACCACCATCAAACTAGTATCACAAGAAATTTGAAAGGGTCTTCTTAAAGAAAAAGAAGAAGAAAGATAAAAATATGAATAATAAAATGGCATTAAATACATATCTATCAACAATTAATTTAAATGCAAATAGATTAAATACTTCAATCAAAAGATGTATGGTGACTGAATGTGTAACAGTGGGAAATTGTAACCTACCCCACCCCACCATTCTTTTGATGTTGTTTCGATAAATGCCGACTCTGACTAATATGTAACTTATAGATAAGCAGCATGTTTGTATAAGAATACTAGGAACTAACTTCAGAAGATGCAACCCAGACCGTCAGTCATCCCAGTTCCAGGAGATTTACTGACCTTCAACCATAGAACCAGGATGATGAAGACCAGGATGATACACACCAGACCATCACATAACCAGTTTCAAGATCCTCATCAGAATGGACTATGCTGGCCTGCATGTAGAGAACTTTTCAACCCCACTCTTTGTTCTGCTTTCCCTCTCCCGCCTTATAAAAACCTCTGCTTGCACTGAGATGTTGAGATGGACTTTGTGACAAGAGTCCATCTTCTCGAGATGCCTGCATTTGAATAAACCTCTTTCCTTCTTCACCAGCATCTGTTTTACGAATTTGGTTTTCCTGGTGGCAGGCAGCCAAACTTGGGTTCCGGTTACAAATGGGTAACAAAACAAGATCCTTATGTATGGTGTCTACAAGAGACTCACTTTAGATCAATAGACACACACAGACTGGAAGTAAAGGATGGAAAAAGATAGTTCATGAAAATGGAAATTGCCCATGCACCAAGAAGTTGCTGGTTCAATTCCAGGTCAGGGCACTTGCCCGGGCAGGACACAGCCAATCGATGTTTTTCTCTCTCTCTCTCTCTCTCTTCCCCCTTCCTCTCTCTAAAAAAAAAAATCAATAAAAATATATTTTTAAAAAAAGAAATAAGAAAATGGACATGGAAAAAAAGAAGCTATAGTAGCAATACTTATATCTGACAAATAGACTTTAAAACAAACACTATAACAAGAGACAAGAAAGAACCCAGCAATTCCACTTCTGGGTATTTATCCAAAGAAACCCAAAACACCATTTAAAAGACATACACATTTAAAAAAAAATAATAAGACATATATATTCATATGTTCATTGAAGCATTATTTGCAATAGCCAAGATTTGGAAGCAACCTAAGTGTCCATCAGTAGATGAGTGGATAAAGAAGAAGTGGTACATATACTAGTATACAATGGAATAAAACCCCATATATTTTTTTAAATCTTTATTGTTGTATTGTTGACATAGGCCATCCTTTTTTCCCCATTAAACTCTTCCAACCCACTCCTGGTCTCCCCGCCCCCCCTTAAAAAAAAAAAAAAGAATTCCCTATTAATAGCACTTCACACCTTCATCAGCAGTTATTATCCTGAGGAGGATTTTAACAGCTAGCTGGGAACAAGGCCTTGAGGACAGACAGAAACTGAAAGGGAAAGTAAAAGCATACCAAAAAATATATCTGAATTATATTTGAATTAGGTGAATACATTTCAGGGATCTATTTACATTTCTACCTCCCCTAAGAGAGTGTGCTTGTCTAAAGATCAGGTACAAATCTCATCCATTTTTTAAATCCTCCCCAGAGGATATTTTTCCATTGATCTTTAGAGAGAGAGGAAGAGACAGAGTGAAACATCAATGTGAGAGAAACACATCAATTGGTTGCCTCTTGCACACGCCTCGACCAGGGCCCGGGCCGGGGAGGAGCCTGCAACCCAGGTACATGCCCTTGACCAGAATGGAACCAGGACCCGTCAGTCCTCAGGCCGAGGCTCTATCCACTAAGCCAAACCGGCTGGGGCTCTCATCCATTTTTATAGTTCAGTATATGGTACCATGCCTGACATAGCATAGGTGCTTAATACAGACTTGTTGAAGGGTTAATATATGAATGTATGCTAGCCAATCAAGAAGCACTATTTTAGAGGAAGAGGGGGCAGGGGGAGAAAATGAGAGATATCTGTAATACTATCAACAATAAAAAATATATTTTTTTAAAAAAAGAACCACTATTTTTCCAGCTCTAGGTGTAATCCCTTTATCCCATCCTGGTATAGTTTATTTTTCCCTAACTAATGTGGAAAGTTAGCAGCCCATTTTTATATGTGAATTTAACTATCTTTGAGTTCTTAGGCATGTTACTTATACACTAGTGAAGGCATTTCTGCTTACAGATTCTCTTATGTTTCCTTCTTTCCATCACTTGGAACATATTTCTCCTTCAGAACCTTGTCCTTGACTTTTACAATAACTTAAAATGAAGAATGTTTGCCACATAGTTGAGAAATTTCAAATTTCTTAAGATCACATTGCACCATTTTTTTTCTTTTCCCACCTCCACATTTATATTTCTCTAGATGTTATCTTGCAATTTTTTCCCCATCTCATGGATATGTGACTAGGTTTTCTGTGCCAAAATTGTTATAATTGGCAATGTCCTTTGCAAAAAAAACACCCAAAAAACAACACAACCTGTTCATAAATTAGGTCTGAGGTGAGCCTTGTGGTCTAAAATAAGAAGCGAAACAGAGTTAATAACCCTGACACAGATTATTTCACATATAAAGCATGGTTGTAGAAATCTATACAAAATAAGTAGCACTTTTTAAATACACCATGAAGATGTTTCCTAACATGTGTGGCTGGCTACCTTTCTCAGGGAACCACCAGAAAGGTTTGGAGCTTCTCAGTAAGCAAGCAGGAGGACTTATAAAGGCACAATTTAGCATGCTGAAGGTAAATGCAATTATGACATAGGTCATTAAGATACTCTCCCTGAGAGTAATTGAGTGATTCTGCCAAGCTACCCAAAGCCAACATTTTCTCTTTTAAAAAAAGAACAAAAACAAAAACATATTTTTATTGATTTCAGAGAGGAAGGGAGAGAGATTGAAACATCAATGATGAGAGAATCATTGATTGGCTGCCTCCTGCACACCCACTACTGGGGATTGAGCCCACAACCCAGACATGTGCCCTTGACCGGAATCGAACCTGGGACCCTTCAGTCCACAGGCCGACGCTCTCGCTCTATCCACTGAGCCAAACTCGCTAGGGCCAAAGCCAACATTTTCCATGCCCAGGTTTCACTTACCTGTTCCACCCTGTTCTATTATGAACTTTGCTAGATACCAAAAGAGCAGTAATTCTACCTGCTTACTTAATTCCTACTAAGTAAGTTAAGAACACATCTCTTGCCTATTTCCTCATACTTGGCTGAAGAAAGATCTGCTTAGATTCCTAGTCTCAGGAATCTTGAGTTCACAAACTACTTTCCTTTCATTCTTCTCTGCCTTACACTTTGCTCTGCATTTCTGTGGCCCTCTTAGGAGGTGGGTTCTTCGGTAGAGTAGCTGCATAATATTGGGGATAAAAGAGATCACCCGTGTTTCTGGTAACTATCGCACTTGCCACGCAGCCAGCAAACCAGGGGCCCCATAACAGAAGACTGCCTGTCACCACAGGTCCCTGCAGCATGAAGGAACAGGCTGAGAGCACCTTGCTTTCAGTGCTGATGGGTGGAAGGTCAGAGACCTCTGCCCTCTGACCCCTCAGCAATTTAGTCTGTTCTTCTTCAGCGTTGGTGATTGTACACACAGCTCCAAGTTCGCACTAGTTTACTGCATGGATATAAGGGGGGAAAGGCTTGTTCTTGGCATCAGTCTTATCCAGTGGCTGGGTGGCATTCTTTAGTTTGATCTGAGGTTCTTGGGGTTCCACACTGGGAACTGCTTATTTGGTTTTCCACTTCCTTGGCTGTGCCCCTTCTCTTCCTCCGTTGCCTCTGCTTTTTTGGCTTTGGCTCTCCGTCTGCAGAGCCTTCCGGTGTTTGAGGGGGTTGAGGGGGGTTTGTGCAGTGGCCCGTTTGTGCTTCTTTTGCTTATTCACACTGCCAATGGGTCTCCCCTTCTTCCTTCCTGAATGGAAACCCTCTTGTTTGGGGGAAATGGTCGTTGTATCAGTCTCCTTCCCTTCAGCCTTGGGATTTGCCTCAGGGGCTAGTACACCCACTGGAGGTACATTCTTTGAGTCAGAAAAGATTCAAGCTGCTGCCCCACTTAAGGAACTATCTGGTAACCCTAGATTACTCCCAGATTTCTGTGAGGTTGCAGATGCCCTGGCACCAGGGGTTTTCTTTCTAGCAGTGACCAGGTCTGGGTGTGTCTCTGTCTTCACTTTGTGGTCCCCACTGCCACACCTCTCCTCTAAAGACCTCTCAAGGGGCATTTCTACGTTCAACTCCTGGTTTGTTGGACAGACTGGGTCGGATGCCACCTAACTTTTTCTCTTTCCATCTCAGCATCCTGAGGAGCAACACTCCCACCTTCAGGAGGGCCACTTCAGAGATAGTATGTCATCCAGGACAACTATGTCTCCCTCCATCTCTGCACTGTTTGAAGACACACTCCTAATATTTGGGGACCATGATCTTCTGAACTATAGCTTCCAATTTCAATCCCCATCCTTTCCATGGGGCAGTATTTTGGTCTTAGCAAGACTTGTGAGGCTTAGCAGCAGGGAAGTTTCTACTGTCTGGACTTGGAAGGTCCTTGGTGGATTCCCTCTTAGATATTGTTAGAAATAAGGTGAGCCCCCGCAAGTCAGGGGTCCTGGTAGAACATAAAGCATACTCGGGAGCCCTAGCCAGTTTGGCTCAGTGGATAGAGCGTCGGCCTGCGGACTGAAGGGTCCCAGGTTCCATTCCGGCCAAGGGCACATGCCTGGGTTTCGGGCTCGATCCCCAGTGCGGGGCATGCAGGAGGCAGCCGATCAATGATTCTCTCTCATCATTGATGTTTCTCTCTCTCTATCCCTCTCCCTTCCTCTCTAAAATCAATTAAAAAAAAATTTTTTTAATTAAAAAAAAAACATACTCTGGAGCCAGGCGGCATGCCAAACATACTTCTGCATAGAAGGGTGCGCACACATAGTCTGGAAGTGAACGCACACCGCACACCGAGCAGGTGGTCTGCCCGGGATTTATAACCTCTGACGCCCGTGACCTGTCCCTTGCTCTTGATTGGAGCTCAGGACACAGTCTTTCACGATTGGCTGATTCAAAGGGAGGGGTTGGCCTTTGCTGTTTCAAGATGGCGGCCCCCAGGGGAGCTGCAAGCCATGCGGCCAACATGACGGCTGCCAAGTCACGCAGTCCAAAATGGCGGCTGTCTAAATTGTTCTTTGACAGAAAAGATGACTTGTTTATTCTCACAGTATGGACTTGAAATCCTGTGTAAAAAGATGGGCATAGAAATTAAATGCTTTCTCAGCACCATCTTTTGATGGGTGAAGGAGGTGTCCTTTATGTTCAGTGTTACTGTTCTTCACATCCTATGACTGTCTCTTACTGGGAATGGGAGAGATAAAAGAACAGACATGACTCCTCGTGATTAAGGGGTTTTGAAAAAAATGTTTCTTTGTGGGAAACAGTTTATTGCCTTCGCTATCTGATAAGCGTAGACAGAGAACCCCCCGAAGGCTGGGTGCCTTTGAAGCCCTAGCAAAGGTCGGAGCTAGGTGCCACCTCTGTTTGTCCAGACAGTGGTAGCTGAAACTACTCCCCCATTTATTATGTAAATCCTTGCTGATGGGCTAGTCTGTCTGTTGCCAGGGGTCACCTGCCTAAGGGCTATGCTATGGGTGCATCCCAGATGAATAAAAGCTTGGTGAGGCCTGAGCACTGGAGGAAGTCCTTCCCCTTGAGTTGGACTTGCCCGCCTGGTCCCCCAATATTTCAAATTATCTCTTGTCTTTTCATTTTCATTTGTGTGCGGCTCTGCTTCCAGGTCCTGAACCCTGACCCACGCGGGACGTGGGAAGGAAACACCCAACATTTCTTTTGACCTGGAAGCCTCAGCATAACATTACTAGGTTTGGTGACTGTGTAGACTCAGCCAGGTCATGTCCCTCAGTCTCTTGGGGTGGCCCATACACATTTTAATTGCGCATTCCTGGAGGGCTGCTGCTGTTGGCTGGAGAAGTCTGCTGAGAAAGATCCCAACAAGATTCCTGCTGTAACTTCTAAAGTTCATACCCAATTTTCTATGCTGCCTCTTTAGTCACAATTACACTAGAATTGATTAACAAAAAAATAACTACCCTTTTATACATTTGTAGACTAAAAAGTATGTTTCTAAATAACTCATAATTCCAACAAATAAATCATTGAATTTTTTTAAATTCCTACAATTGAAACTAGTACATATCAAAATGTCGGTGGTAAATATTTCAAAGGAAATGTGTAGCTTTAAATAAACATAGTATAAGGAAAGAAGGAAGGATACAAAGATTCTAGGAAATGTTAAAGCAATGTGTAGTAACAGATCTGTGGTCACCTGGCAATCAGAATGGAGTGGGGAAGGGCAAGAGAGAGCGATTCCAAAGGGTCACATAGAAAATTTGGAAGATAATAAACTGTTCGTTATCTTGATTGTGATGATGGTTTCACAGGTGTATACATTATCAAAACTTGTCAGTGTGTAGTGTTGAAATAGCTTATTTTATATCGATTATACTTCAATATAACTGTTCTTAAAATGTGCCCATGGAGGAACCCTCCTGCGTTGCTGGTGGGACTGAAAATTGGTGCAGCCACTATGGAAAACAGTATGGAGGGGCCTCAAAAATTTAAAAATAAAACTACCTTATGACCCAGCAATTCCACTTCCGGGTTTTTATCTGAAGAAATCCAAAACACTAACTTGAAAAGATATATGCACCCTATGTTCATTGCAGCATTATTTACAATAGCCAAGATATGGAAGCAACCTAAGTGCCCCACCCCCATAGACGATTGAATATAGAAGAGATGGTACAACCCTGGCCAGTGAGTCTCTGTTGGTTGGAATGTTGTCCTGTATAGCAAAAGTTTTTGGGTTTGATTCCAGGTCAGGGCACATACCTAGGTTGCAGGTTCAATCCCACATCAGGGCACCTAAGGAAGGCAACCAATTGATGTTCTCTCTCACATTAATGTTTCTCTCTCACTCTCTCCCTTCCCTTCTCTCCAAAATCAATAAGCACATCCTCAGGTGAGGATTTTTTTTAAAGGAAGATGTGATACAGATATACAATGGAATATTAACCAGCCATAAAAAAATAATAAAATCTTACCAATTGTGACAACATGGATGGACCTAGAGGGTATTGTACTAAGTGAAATGTCAGACAAAGAAAACCAAATACCATATGATTTCACTTATTTGTGGAATCTAAAGAACAAAATAAATGAACAAACAGACTCATAGATACAAATAACAAACTGATAGTTGCCAGATGGGAAGCGGGTTGAGGAGCTGGGTGGAAAAGATAAAGGACTTAAGAGCCCTGGCCAGTGTGCTCAGGGTTAGAGCATCGGCCCAGGTATCGGAAGGTCTCGGGTTCAATTCCCAGTCAAGGGCATATATCTTCATTGCAGGTTCAATTCCCAGCCCCAGTTGGGTGTGCAGAGGCAACCAATCAATGTGTCTTTCTCACATCAGTCTCTCTCTCTTTCTCTCTCTCTCTCTCTCTCTCTCTTTTTCTCTCTCTCTCCCCCTTGCCTCCTTCCACTCTCTCTTTAAAAAATCAATGGAAAAAAATATCCTAAGGATTAACAACAACAACAACAAAAGGTAAAGGGATTAAGAAATACAAATTGGTCCCAGCCGGTGTGGCTCAGAGGTTGAGTATCGACCTATGAATCAAGAGGTCACCAGTTTGATTCCCAGTCAGGGCCCATGCCTGGGTTGCAGGCTTGATCCCCCGTAGGGGGCCTACAGGAAGCAGCCAGTCAATGATTCTCTCTCATCATTGATGTTTCTATCTCTCTCTCCCTCTCCCTTCCTCTCTGAAAATCAATAAAAAGATATATATTTTTTTTAAGTACAAATTGGTAGTTAAAAAATAGTCACAGGGATGTAAAGTACAGCATAGGGAATATAGCCAATACTATTGTAATAGCTATGTAGTGCCAGGTGGGTACTAGAATTATCAGGTGATCACTTCAAAAATTATATAAATGTCTAACCACTATGCTATATCCCTGAAACTAGTATAAAATAATATTGAATGTTAATTGTAATGAAAAATAAAATAAAATATGCCCGTGATGAAAAAAACTTAAATATTATATAACAATGTAAAATGAAAAGTTAAAGTCCTTCTACATACCCCACCTACAACTACTAATGTCTTTGAAGTCTTCCGCAAGGGCCTTCACAAGCATATCCATCTCTCTTTCCTCCAAATAGATAACTGTACTGAATTTTGCATTTATTATTCTCTTACTTTTTGTTTCGGTTTTACTGCATATGCATGAATTTTAAACAATATATTGTTTAAATATGTATACTTTAGAATGCACACATGTTATGTAATATCATACTTCATATATTTTGCAGCTTGTTTTTAATCATTCAATATTATGCTCTTGAGGGTGAAAAAGATGAAGGGATTAAACAAACAAAACAAAACAAAAAACTCATAGACACAGACAACAGTATGGTGATTACCAGAGGGAAAGGGGTAGGGAGAGGTAGAAGAGGAGGATATAGGGGGGATAAATGGTGATGGAAGGAGACTTGACTTGGGGTGGTGAACACACAATACACAGATGATGTATTATAGAATTGTACACCTGAAACCTATATAATTTTATTAACCAATGTCACCCAAATAAATTCAATAACAAAGAAAAAATATATTATGCTCTTGAATTTAACCATGTTGATGGGTAAAGTTAATAAAGCTTTTTGTTGCATAGTATTCCATTACATAATTCTGCTCTAATATACTGTACGTGTGGTTATTGAACATTTGACATGGCTATTGTGGAAAAGAAAAAATAATGTTGCTATTGTGAAGGGGGAACTTAATTTTTAATTTTAGTCCATTTAAATTTTAATAGCCACATGGGACCAGCAGTGCAGTGCTAGAATATACCCAGGAGGAGAATTCACTGGGTCTTATGATATATACATCTTCTATTTTACGAGACCAGGATAAATTGTTTTCCAAATGTTTTACTCCCACCCACAGTGCATAGGAGTTCCTGTGGCCCTACAGCCTCACCAACACTTCTATTATCAATGAAATGAGTGTGAATCAGAACTATCTGGGGAGCTTTTATTTATTTTTTAAATATTTTTATTGATTTTTAGAGAGTAAAGGAAGGGAGAGGGAAAGAGAGATAGAAACATCAATGAGAAAGGAACATCACCAATTGGCTGCCTCCTGCACGGTCCATACTAAGGATTGAGCCTGCAACCGAGGTATATGCCCTTGGCTGGAATAGAACCTGAACGTTTTAGTCCACAGGCCAACGCTCTATCCACTGAGCCAAACTGGCTAGGGCTTTTAAACACACACACACACACACACACACACACACACACATACACTTCTATAAGTGTGGAAAGGTGTGAGTGCAGGTATTTTCAAAAAGCTCATCAAATGATTTTTTATTTCCACACATTCCCTGGTGGCCTCAGGGATGTAGGCTTTTGGAAACTTTAGATAAGGAAGGATAAGCAGGACAGTTCTGTTTTAGGAGAATGGCAAAATGAAGGATTAGACTGGAAGGGGATGGACTAAATATCTAGAAGACATCTGATCCATAAGCTATTCTAATAGTGCGAACAAGGCATAATTCAGACCCACACTATGGTGCTAACTGTGGAGACAGAGATCTGTCAGTCAGGTTTATATAACAAGGAAGGAACTTAACTTCTCAATCAAGCTACTTATCTCAATATTGACAATAATCACTAATGTCCACAATTGGACAAAGGATGCATTTCTAGAGCTTTGTTACTATGCAACAGAGTTTCATTAACTTCACTTTACCCATCAACACAATAATTACATGTTCTTGCCTTCCGAAACTAACAGGTCCCTGCATAACTGTCCCTCTCTCAGGGTTCCATGCACGTTCTCTGAGGCACAGTAACTTCCAGAAGGACCTCATGAGGCCTTTATCAATGGCCTCACCTGCCCCATCTCTCAAGTCACCCATTTTCCTTAAAAAGTACTTGGAATTCAGATGTAAAACCACTCATTAGACAAGGTTGCTAAACCTTGGCCTAACTTCTTCCCTTCCTGGAGCTCAGAAGACATACCTGAACTGGGGCAAAGCAGGACACTCTATCGTGACCTCTCTGGCCACAGCCTCTCACCAGGGAGTGGTCACCTGTCATGAGCAGTATTCAAAACCAGGAACCAAGGTGTGGTCTGAGCTCCTTTAAGCTCAAGGGTTTGGGGGCTCCTGGTGAGTCCCCACAGAAGAGTTCAGAAGAGGAGGATGGAAGGGGGGTGGTCCGGTAGGGGGGGACTCCTCCTTTGCCTCACTGCCAGCCTTCTGCTTCAAGGTAAGATGGGCAAGAATAGGGAAAGATGGGAATATTTTCTGGGAAAAATCCAGAACCTCTCTCATTCTCCAGAACTAGTAGAGTGCATCTAAAATAATTGAGTTAAACATTTCCTTTCTTTGTAGTATGTATGTTTTGGTTTCCTTTGGGGATAGATGAAAAACGCATTTCACTAATCAGTAAACACAGCCCCTCTCTCATTTGCCTGTATAGGTAGCTATCAAACTGTCTGTCCTACCATTTTATCACTTGTCCAATTCCACCCCTTTATAATGTCCAACTTCTCCTTTCTACCAAGATATAGAAGGTATGAACAGGGTAGGTTGGTCCCATTAACATGGGAAGATCTTGTGGAAAAGGTATATGGAGGGAAGAGGAGAGCATTTGCTTCCCCCTTTCTCCTTAGTTTGGATATATGCCTTATGAGTTAACTGGTCTGGCAAGATAGTGGAAGGTCTTGGGAAAGGACTTGCTGGGCTATGGTACAGGAATATCCATGGAACCATCTGGGATTGGGGTGCAGGTGAGGTGGGCAGAAGGGCTTTTACAGTTTATTGTATAGCTTCACCAACCACATGGTGAATGATCAAAGAGATCTTCTCAAGATGCTGATGATGAAAATGGCACCCACAGATTTTAGAGGAAGTCACTGAATTTGAGCAGGGCACAGAGCACAGCACACAGCGGGCAGTCAATAAATTCACATTGAATAAAACGTCCTTAAGTCTCCACATATTTCACATCACGCTCATGTTTATGTCTCTCCAAACTTTTCCTTTCAAGGAAGTGGGAAAACATGAAAGTGGGAAAGGAAAATTGAGAAGATGGTAGGGAAATTGTGGTCAGTGACTATGAGGAAGAATCCTAAGAGAGCTAGAGAGGAAAGAGTATGGCCAAACAAGAGCCAAAACTTTAAGTGCATCTAAAGGTTGCAACTATGGAAGGAATAAGACTCCCCGGAGAGGCTGTTTGCATACACATTTGGGTAGACTTTATACAGGAGCAAAAGCTCAGGAAGAGAGGTCTGAGGTCTGAGCCCTGAAAGGTCAGCTCACCACATCAGCTTCCGCCATTTGCCTACCAAACCAGCCTACCCTCCCAGCCCCGGCAGGAAGAGCTTGGCCTTCGAGAAAGAGGGGCTCAGATGCCTCACCCCATGTCTACATGTTTATCTCTGCAGAGAGGCTCTCAGACCCCAGCCCGGGCAGTCCTCTCACTTAGGAAACACAAAAGCCCTATCCCCATCTCACAAGGTCTCTGCTCTCTGCAGGAAGGGTGAACACTTTCACCATCAACTGCTCAGGTTTTGATCAGCATGGGGTGGACCCTCTTGCCTTCCAAACTGTATTTAAACAGAAGAACTTCCGTCCAGTCATCAATTATAGCATCCCTACTCAGGTCAACATCTCCTTCACTCTGTCTGCCATCCTGGAAGTGGTAAGTGCTGACTACATTTTTTTCCATAGGCTGCTAATAGGGAACAAAGGGTCTTTACCCTGTTAACCCAACGTTGCACTGGTCCAGTGGTGAGCAATGAGTCCCCTGAATGGATGTTGTACAAATTAGGTGTTCATCCTATGGGGTGGAGAGACACGAAGGGGAATGCTGCAGTGACCTTTCTGCAGGGAACACTTGTCCTTGAGCCCTGGCCTTTGGGGATAGTCTATAAAAAACATATTCCCAGTGAGTCCCCATGCTGTTTTTCCCCCTATACTTTTCATTCAACCTACATTTTTCTGACCTACCTTTCATTTGGAACTTGTGAATGAGAAGCTGAACTGTCACATAGGACTACTTAGGAAACAAAAGGAGGAGGTAGACGAGGACCTGATTTTGTGGCATTAATCATCCTAAATGGTTTTTTGTTTGTCTGTTTGTTTGTTCAGGATGCACAACTTCAGCTGCTGACATCATTTCTGTGGTTAGATTTGGTATGTAACTTCTGCTTTCTTCTCTTTTTCTCCTTCCCTTTTTTTTCCTGGCTTTGTTGCAAAAATCACATTTGTTGCAATTGACAGTGCCCGAAGGCATAGACACATCCAATCAGAATGGGGCCAATGCTGATGACAAATAGTTTTCTGGGCTGCCAATCAAAGACAGATGGAAAATACAAGAAGAAGGACAATACAGTTGGAAGCCACCCATGGAAGTTTCAGGGCCCAAATGTATCTAACACCCAGCTTAAGATTTCCCTGAGTGGAAAGTGACATCCAGTAAGACTGTTAATTAGAGAAGAGGAGGCATTATCATGAGGATAAGAAGACTAATCAGAGTTCAAAATGAGCTCAGAAAAGCAGCATGCATAACAACGTGCATAGTATGATTCTATCTGTATAAATAAAAGTGAACGCTGGAATATGTATTAATTTTTTTCTAAAATGATACACAAGAAACTGTTAATAATGGAACTGAGTTGGGGATATGGACTGAGTGGGAGTGTTGAGGAGGGAGAAGATTTCTTTTTATATTATAACTTTCTGGAATGGTTGAAGCTTTATCATATATCCTGAGTACATACATTTCAAAGATATACATACATATGTATATATTTTTAAGGGAATGGAAGGGCAGGAAATGCTGGCATAACTAGCTCCAGGTTCCAGCCATACCATCCCTCTGTGTCTTGTGCTCTAGACCTGGAATAACCCATTCATCAGCTGGGACCCAGAAGAATGTGGTCATATCAATAAACTCACTGTGACAGCTGAGAACCTGTGGCTCCCAGACATCTTCATTGTGGAATCGTGGGTATCAGGGCTGGGAAACTGGAGGGAAAAACCCTTCTGCAAGGAGAAGACCAGGGTAGTGCAGGGCAAACCCGTTCTGTGGGGCCACTAAAAATGGATTTCAGCAAGGAGCACAACCACAGCTTGTTAACTTCTCCCCTAGAAATTGGAAAGTGGTGGGCACAAAAGATGGCAGAGTGGCCATAATGAGCAACGTTGGGAAGCCTTACCTTAAGAGAGAAACTTACACTGGTGTGAAACCCAGAGCATTTGCCTCCCTCCCCTCCTGCCACCTAGCATGGATGTGGATCATACCATGGAAGGCCTCTCGGCGTATGTGACTAGTGATGGTCACATTGTATATAGCAAACCAATGCGGGTGACCAGCATCTGTAGACTGGACATCTTCTACTTCCCCTTTGACCAGCAGAACTGCACGTTCACCTTTAGCTCTTTCCTCTACACAGGTGAGTGGCAGTAGAGGTTCTGGTTTGAGGTAAAATGAGATCAACCAGTGGGGCAACAAAAAAGTACACATAAGCAAAGTCATTTTAATGCATAAAAAGGGACAGTTGAGTATTTGCTAACTGGGGAGGGTGTGGGTGGTGGGGTGGGGAACTTAGGCTGGGACAAGACTTCCTGAGAAAGCCCATAATCAAAAACAGGCAACTGAGCAGCAAGGAAGTGATGTTATAGGGCAGTCTGAAAGAGGGAGCTAGAACAGTTTTCTAATGCATCTCTCTGAGCCCTGCCCAAGTCGGGACTGAAAGTATGTTGAATGAATGTTTGTCTCCCTTGCAGTGGAAAACATGTTGCTGGGCATGGAAAAGGAAGTCTGGGAGATAGCGGATACCTCGCGTGACATTGTCAGCACACAAGGGCAGTGGGAGCTCCTGGGCATCAACAAGGCCAAACCAAATATGTCTGTGGGCTCTAGTCTCTTTGACCAGATCATGTTCTATGTAAGCCCAGAGATTCAGGAAGGGATATCCATCCCCTGGACCTCCATCATGGGATCTCTTGCTTCTTGCCCCAAGACCAGAAAAGCCCTGAGCACCATAACCTTCATTCTTCTTCTCTCCTGAGTCCCCCAAAGCAGTCCCTTTTTCTGAACCTGTCAGCTCTGGCCTTGGTTTACTTTGGTGGGCATGGGGGAGTCTTGTTAGTCACATGTAAGCTGCTCCTCGTCATTCAGCCCCAGAAGCAGCCCTTGTTTCAGGAGGATACCAATAAAGGAAGGGGCTGGAGCCATCCTTAGGTCTCTTAGCTTCACCTGGCTCTCTGCTCTCTCCTCCCCACCAGGTGGCCATCAGGCGCAGACCCAGACGCTATATCATAAACCTTCTGGTGCCCAGTAGCTTTCTGATGGTCATTGATACCCTCAGCTTCTTCCTGCCTGCAGAAAGCGAGAACCGTGCCCCATTCAAGATAACCCTTCTGCTGGGCTACAACGTCTTCCTGCTCATGATGAATAAACTACTCCCTGTCAGTGGCACCCCCCTCATCAGTATGCATCCCCTCTCCCAACTACTGGGTAATGAGAAGAAGAAAAAAGGAGACAGGGTAGGCAGGTGACCTGGCTAGACCTGCTGAGCAGATAAGGCAAAAAGGAGAAAGAAAGCATCTTAGAAAAGGCTCTCTGTGTGAGACAGAAGAGGGAGGGAGAGGTCCTTCTGGACCTGCCTCACTCTGGCGTGCTCTCACCCTCACCCTAGGTGTCTACTTTGCCCTGTGCCTGTCACTGATGGTGGTCAGCTTGCTAGAGACCATCTTTATCACCTACCTGCTGCACCTGGCCAACACCCAGCCCCCATCCATGCCTGGGTGGCTCCACTCTCTGCTCCTCTACTGCACCAGCCCAAAGATATTCTGCCCCACTGCACTCTGGAAGGAGAATGTGGGTCCAAGACTCACCCCAACCCACCTGCCTGGTAAGAGAACTCACACTGCCCACACTCTCTCAACTTTCGCAACCTCTCACTTCTCTAATCATATGTCCATCCCACTTCATGGCTGAGTCTCTGTCCTCTCCACAGGCCTGACAGAGCCCAGGGGGTTGGTAGGGAAGAATCTGGAGCCCAGAGAAGCAGAGCTAAATGGGGACTCAGGAATGACAAAGACACAGCTAACTGACCTGTGGGTACAGTTCAGCCACATGATGGACACCTTCCTCTATCGCCTCTACCTGCTCTTCTTGGCCTCCACAATCATCACAGTCATCGTCCTCTGGAATTCCTAGGCGCTGATATCTAATGTACCAGAGAACCCTCAGCCTCAATGACCACCTCAGACCCTGCTCTTCGGCACACACAGTCCCTGCTCCAGCCCTCCCTGGGCTTAAATACTAGTAGAATCACTGCTGCTCTCTCAGAAACAAGAAATACCACTCCCAGCCCTAGCCAGTTTGACTCAGCAGATAGAGCGTCAGCCTGGTGACTGAAGGGTCCCAGGTTTGATTCCGGTCAAAGGCACATGCCCCAAGTTGGGGACTCAATCCCTAGTGGGGAGCATGCAGGAGGCAGCCAATCGGTGATTCTCTCTCATCATTGATGTTTCTATCTCTCTCTCCCTCTACCTTCCTCTCTGAAATCAACAAAAATATACTTTTTAAAAAAGTAATATCACCCCCCAAAAGAATGGGGATTGGTGCAGATACTTTAGAAAACAGTTTGGCAGCTCCTCAAGTGTTAAACATAGAGTTACTATATGACCTAGCAATGCCATTCCTACATATAAATTCAAGAGAAATAAAAACATATGCTCATACAAAAAATTGTACTCAAATGTTCATAGCAGCATTATTCATAATAGCTATAAAAAAAGTAGAAACAAAGCAAATATCTATTAACTGATAAATAGAAATAAAATGTTATCTATCCATGTAATGGGATATTTTTCGGCCATTAAAAGAAATAAAGCATTGATACATGCTACAACATGGGTGAACCTTGAAAACATGAAAAAAAAAGAAAATCTAGTCACAAAAACTACATATTATATAATCCCACTTATACCAAATGTTCAGAATATGCTAATTTTAGGTACAAAAAGTAGATTATCATAATGCTCTCCAGTAAAGAAAAAAAGGAGACATATGTACTACTACTTGTAATACTTTATTAAACAATAGTAAATAAATAAAAGATTAGTGGCGGGTTCAGGGTGGAGGGAAAGGCAAACCAGAGGGTTCTGCGGCCGCTTCTAGTAGTTTCTAGGACTGCCGGGCGCTCAGCCAGGCAGAACTGAGGTGGTTGCTGGGGCTGCTCGGAACCTGGTGGCGTCGTGATTGGAAAGCGGATGGCCACGTGGGGTGATCATGGAGGAGCGGGCAGAGGGCACCAATGTCAACAACTGGCACCGGGCAGAGCGGGATGCTTCAAATTGGTCCACAGATTAGATGAAAACACTGTTCCTGGCAGTGCAGGTGCAAAATGAGGAAGGCAAGTGTGAGGTGACAGAAGTGAACAAACTTGATGGAGAGGCGTCCATTAGCAATCACAAAGGCAAACGTATCTTCTTTTAAGAGTGGAGTATCACACTAACTGGACAGGTACCTCTAAGTCATGCAGCACAGGGACATGTGGAGATCCCCACTTTGTCTGATGAAAACAGCGTGGACCAGATCAGTGAATTCCCCGGTGACATTGCCATCTTCCAGGTGAGACTTCCCACCTTTGTCTGCTTCTGGCGTCGCAGGAGGTTCCAATCTTGGCCAGAAGGGCACTTCGCCACCATCACCTTGACCTTCAGTGATAAGAATGGAGAGACTGAACTGTGCGTGGAAGGCCGAGGCATCCCTGCTCCTGAGGAGGGGAGGACACGGCAGGGCTGGTAGCGCTACGACTTCGGGCATCAAAGAGACCTTGGGCTCTGGCGCACGCTTATTTTAGAGCCAGCAGCGGGAGCCTCAGCCTGCCCGGCGCTTGGGTCCAGCCCTCTCCTGACTGAGGCTTGACTCACAAGATTGCACCATCCCACCCACTAACTTAGGGAAATGTCAATGAATAAGACAGATAGGAGGGGACTAGTTTTCTAAAGTCACAAACTAAATAAGATGATTTCATATACTTTAATTGTTCTGAAGACAATAAAAGAGGGTAATAGAACAGAAAATGACACATAGATGAACAGCATGTTCCAGAAAAACCTCTCTGAGAAAGTGACATTTGTGTCAGCCCAGAAATGAATGACAAAAAGTAAAATAAAAATGAGTGAGACAAGGATGAGATATGCCATACTGGGAGGTTGGGATGAAGCATAACAGGCGCTAAACTTCTGGAAGCGATCTGGGTGGCCAGGTCTTTGGATGAGTGAGGTGAGAAACTGGAGGGAGAGTCCACGTTGGTTCCTTTGTTCCTATGGTTTAATGTTTATGAATTGTGAGGGTAAGCTTTTATAATCCACTCAAAGCATTTAGAACAGTACCTTTCAAACAGAATCTATTTTACTAATCCATGCATACTGCCTCACTCAAAAAAGAACTGGTGATAATATAGAATTGATAAGGAAAAAAAGAAAAGTTGCAACAAACATTGCTAGAATTACATATAGATTCACTTACTAGATACTATGTAAGAGAATATGAGTTTATAGGTGTTTTTTAAATTATAAAGCAAAAGCTCTAACTGGTTTGGCTCAGTGGATAGAGCATCAGCCTGTGGACTCAAGGGTCCTGGGATTGAATCCAATCAAGGGCATGTACCTTGGTTTCGGGCACACACCTAGTAGGGAGTGTGCAGGAGGCAGCTGATCAATGTTTCTCTCTCATCGATGTTTCTAACTCTCTATCCCTCACCCTTCTTCTCTGTAAAAAAATCAATAAAATGTTTTTTTTAATTATAAAACAATGCCCCAAAACTTTAAATAAGTAATATTTTTATTACAAGTTACTTAACTAGCTTATACTCTCAATGTAATGTCACTGTACAAGCAGGTTTTGAGAGAATTTGTACACAACTTTAATAATAAGAAATAGAGACCTAAGCACAAAGCGAAACTACTTTGATGAAAGTATAGATCAGAACACCCTAAAGAAGGAATCAAACAATCCATGTGACATTGAATAGATGATGGATAATGGAACATAGCTAACAGTTTATTACTAAAAAGCATGAAGAGCACCTCAGGTCAATGCTGTTAATGCACTAATAACGAAAGCCCTGGAAACTGAAAGAATTCCAACAGCCCCCGTGTCTCCTGCAGGAAAGAGTTTGCAACTTTCCCAGAGGCTGCAGGATCTCAGTAGAATGCCAAATTTGAATCTTGAGGACACTTTGATAATGAGCAAATTTTAGTTTACCAATGCCTCATTTTAGCAATCCTGAATTAGCCTGTTCTTAGTAATAAGTAAAGCTGAAGAAAAGTCCTGGAGAAAGGGCTTGGATTTGTCAGCCCTTCAGGGGGCCTTTACTGCCCTCTAGTGGGAGCCCTACTCAGGCTTCTCAGTGACCCTAGGATTTATGCAAACCAGCAGACTATGCATAGTGTACCTACCTTATCCATATATTCCTGACTAAAATTTGGACACATTGTCAGATTTTTTTCTAATTTGTAAAATTATTTCTATGAAATCCTATCTAATAAAGATGGAATATGCAAATTGACCATCACACTGTCACAAAGATGGCAGCACCCATAGCCACAAGATGGTGATGCCCAGTCCCCTCAGCCCCACCGGAGTCCGCCAGTCCTTTCAGCCCCACCAGGGGGCGGGGGTACAGCAGGTGCATGGTGCAGCTGGCCCAGCCCTCAGCCTCCCAACCCCCCAGGGCCGGCCCGAGGCGCAGGCAAGCCTCAGATGTCAGCTGGCCAGCCGCCCAGGCCTGGCCCGAGGTGCAGGCAAGCCTTGGATGTCAGCTAGCCAGCCGCCCAGAGCTGGCCCAAGGCACAGGCAAGCCTCGGGTAGTGGCTGCCCAGCCACCCAGGACCACCCAAGGCTCAGGTAACCAGGGCCAGCCAAGGCTTGCGCTGCCGACAGTGGTAGCAGCAGAGGTGTGATGGGGGTGTCGCCTTCCCCTGATGGCCAGGTCGCTTCCTGCCCCTGAGGGCTCCTGGACTGTGAGCAGGCCAGGCTGAGGGATGCCCCCTCCAGTGCATGAATTTTCATGCGCCGGGCCTCTAGTAGCCTTATAAAAATCCTATATAATAAAAGCCTAATATGCTAAGTGTCTGGTCCTCCAGCGGTCCATTCAACCAATCAAAGCATAATATGGCAATGATATACTAAGGCCACTCAACCACTCACTATGATGTGCACTGACCACCAGGGGGCAGATGCTCCGACCGGCAGATTAGCTTGCTGCTGGCGTCTGGCTGATCCAGACTAAGCGAAAAGGGCCAGACATGGCCTGGAGCCCTCCTGTGGTCCCTCCCCGACTGGCCAACCTCCTGCATCCCTCCCCGGCCCCGATCGTGCACCAGTGCCAGTGGGGTCCCTCAGCCTGGCCTGCACCCTCTCACAATCTGGGACCCCTCAGGGGATGTTGAGAGCCGGTTTCGGCCCGATCCCACAGGCCAAGCCGAGGGACCACACTGGTGCACGAATTCGTGCACCGGGCCTCTAGTCTATAAATAAAATTACATTCATAGACTTAGTGACATGTCTTTATTAAAAAGCTAAATTACATGAAAAAAAATATGAAAGTAAAATAAAATAAAATTTAAAAATGATTAAAAAAAGAAATATGAAAATTGCAAAAAAAAGAAAGAACATGTATCAACTAACATGCACCTGTAAATTCCATCATTGACCTACATTGAAGTTAATGAATTGATGAGCTGTTATTCCATTTGTCCTTGTGGAACAAGAACCCTGCTTGTTTGAGAATTAATGGGCCTGCAGTAAAATAAATATGCGGTGGCTTTTACAGTTATAATAAAGGTTGTTAGTTTAGGCTTTTCCTTGGTTTGGACATAGAAAAGTTATTTTGATAATAAATAGCCATCATTTACTGAGTACTTTTGATATGCAAAGTCCCTTACATTTGTTAGCTCATCTGATCCTCCCAACAATTCTATACGGTGGATATTAACATTATTCCAAGTTTACAGATGCCAAAGTAGATTTATCAGAGTGATCATTTAATAAATTATATAAATGCCTAATCACTATGTTGTACAACTGCAAAATGATCAAATGAGAGTCTAACGCAGGAGAACTTTCTCCACCTGAGGAACAAATTGCACATAGTGTGGAGGTGCGACCACCCAGATGCAAAAGGCTCCAGACACAGAGCTTTCCATGCAAAAGGCAACGGGAAAAGGCCCACCAGTTACTTGTGCAGTGATGACTGTGTTGTGCGAGTTCGGGGGAAACAGAAACACGATGCGGTTGCCAGACATCAAAACGGGCTCGTGTTGATTCCAGACGTGTCTTGACGCTGGACTATTGGGTCTGCTGGGCCTCCCTGCCTCCCTGGGGCCGAGGAGGTGGGATGAAGGCAGAGGCCGGCCGGGGAAGCCACTGCTCATCCAAACCCTTTCCCAAGCGGCCTCTCATGGAACCCGTGGCACTGCAGCCTCTGCAGCTGTTCTCTCCTGGTGGCACTTAATCGGGAAAGCCCTCCTCTCCCTGTAAAACGGTGTGGGCTCCTCATAATACTGGCACGAGGACTACTCTGCATTCCTGGGACTGGATCCACTTACTTGGCAGGTAGGAAACCGGGTTCTCAGTTCCTTCTATTTCCCTGTAAAAAGTGACCTCAACTCCCCAGGCCATTGTGCAAATTTGTTTCTCCAGAGTCCAGAATATCCTCTAAGTCTCTCATGTATTTCCACATACACACATACATACCAAATATGTGTCATGTGTATTTATAAATGTGGGTAATTTTGCATTTCAGTCTCAAATTGGTCAGAGAATCAGTGAATCGTCCCTTCTTTTTTTTTTTAATATATTTTATTGATTTTTTACAGAGAGGAGAGGAAAGGGATAGAGAGTTAGAAACATCGATGAGAGAGAAACATCGATCAGCTGCCTCCTGCACACTCCCTACAGGGGATGTGCCCGCAACCAAGGTACATGCCCTTGACCGGAATCGAACCTGGGACCCTTGAGTCCGCAGGCCGACGCTCTATCCACTGAGCCAAACCGGTTAGGGCTCATCCCTTCTTTTCATTTCAGATTCATCTCCGATCTCCCCACAGCGCCTGTCACACCACAGGTACTCAATAAATAACTGGTGACTTCACCAATGATCCTCTAACACTGGATGGTAGCTGCACTCACCACGGCCTGTCCTTAGCCCCTCTCTGCTGTGGGCAAGGAAGGGGCCGGTAGTCCCTCCCTTCAGAGGGTGATTTTGCTGTGTCTGTTGCTCCAGCAGCCCCATTAAGCTGTCCTGGGCAAGGTCAAGCTTGTCCTAGCCTTGTCAATTTTCACTTCATATGTTTTGAAGCTTCATTTTTGGGGTACAGAGAATTAGAAATATTTTAACTTCCTGGTGAAGTAAAGCTTCATCATTATAAAGTGACCATTTCAATTTCTAGTAAAGCTTACCGCAGATTTGTCTTGGAAAGCATTTGCCTGATGCATCTTTTTCCAACCTTTTACTTCAAGCTTTTATGAGTCCTTATATTGTAGGTGTGTCCCTTGTAAATAGTATATTCTTGAATTTTATTTTTTGGTTCAGTCTTTATGTGAATACTAAAAAGATCTTAGAATGTTTTAATTCTACTCATTTCCTTTCTGACATACTGTATAAGTAGTTTAGCAGTTTCTTTTTTAACTCCCCAATTTAGACTTTGATATTATTTTATATCATCAATATTTATTAGATTTACTCACACGTTTACAATTTTCGTTACTAGACCTTCCACTTAGCATCTCAGACCATTGTTCTGAAATTTTCTTCTATTTATGGTATCTCTTTTATGGTATCAGTGCCATTTAAAATGCTGTTGAAAGTGGTGGGAATAGTCTATATCTGCACTGTCCAATATACTAGCCACTAATCACATGTGATTACTGAATACTTGAAATGTGGCAAATGTGACTGAATATTTCCTTGGTTAGTGGCTATTGCACTGGACAGTATAAATTTAGAAGTCTCATTAGTAAAAGTCTTTGGGTGACCAATTGTCTCCATTTTTAAATCTCAAAATATATTTACTTCACCTATGTACTTGAAAGATAATTTCTCTGGGAAGACAGTGCTAGGTTGCAAATATTTTCTCTCAACTCTTTGAAGATTTTATGCCATTATCTTCTGGATTCCATATTAGCTCTAGTGAAGTCCATCTAATTTGTATTCCCCTTTAGGTAATATATGTTGTCGCTGTAGCTGGTTCTTTTATTTTTTTTAAGAGGAACATTAATTTGTATATTTTTATCATTTTTATATATTTTTATGGATTTCAGAGAGAGGAAGGGAGAGGGAGAGAGAGGTAGAAACATCAAGGTGAGAGGGAATAATCAATTTGGCTGCCTCCTGTACACCCCCTACTGGCGATCAAGCTCACAACCAAGGTATGTGCCCTTGACTGGACTCGAACCCATGACCCTTTAGTCCGCAGGCTGGTGTGTGTGTGTGTGTGTGTGTGTGTGTGTCAACCCTTCAGTCCGCAGGCTGACGTGTGTGTGTCTTTGCTGTTTTGCAGTTCTGCCAGCAGTAAGTTCCACCGTGTTGCTAACATCCTCTGGCCACCATTGGGGAAACTGGTTATTTCTGCTGGTCAACTCTTTAGGAGGGAGCTCCACAACATAACTCTTGGCACCTAGTGACTTTCCTGTATGGTGGCCAACCATTCCAGTTTGCTAGAGTTCAGGGTGCAGGACTTGCATTTCTCAAACTGCCATTGTCTTCTGGGATAATCCTGAGCAAATAGTTGGTCATCCTACCTACTTCCCCTCCTTCATACACAGCCCTCCCGCTCCTGGAGCACACGTGTTCCTTGGGGGAGGCTGGATAAAGAGTAGGCCAAGGCACAGTGTCACACTGTTCCTACAACCCCTGCTCCATCTGAATTGAAAACCCTGATGTTCAGGCTGATACTTTTTTTTTCTCTTGGCAATGCTCTCTCAGGAACCGTACTGGCTCTCCAGTCCAGCCCCATCCAGGAAGCTCGGGCTCTCTTTAAGAAGGCCAGCCGGTGTACATCTGGATCTCAGACTATCCGGGGCAAATTCTTTCCCACGGGGCTCCATATACATGGTGGATATGGCTGGTCTACTTCACAGCTTTGGAACACTATATCAAAAGGTACCTGAACAGTCTAAGACAGTGGTTCTCAACCTTCCTAACGCCGCGACCCTTTAATACAGTTCCTCATGTTGTGGTGACCCCCAACCATAAAATTATTTTCGTTGCTACTTAATAACTGTAATTTTGCTACTGTTATGAATCGTAATGTAAATATCTGATATGCAGGATGTATTTTCATTGTTACAAATTGAACATAATTAAAGCATAGTGATTAATCACAAAAACAATATGTAATTATATATGTGTTTTCCGATGGTCTTAGGCGACCCCTGTGAGTCGTTGGACCACAAAGGGGTCACGACCCACAAGTTGAGAACCGCTGGTCTAAGACAATTCTTGAGCAAGTTGGTGCACAGCATAGTAATGCCCTCTAGAGGGTGATGTTGTCTAACTCTGCAAGCCACCCTCCAGCATCCTAACAAGGCCCAGCCAAAGTATGACTGCATTATGTGTCTTTGACTTTTTCCCCTCTTTCTTCTCTTCCCTTAAGTTTTTGAGTTAAGTTTCTTTTGAATAATCAACCTGTTTTAACTGAACTATAAAGTTTAAAGGCTAATTTTCCATCAATTTTCAGTCTGAAAACAAAGAGGATTGTTATATCTACGAAGACCAGGCATAGCATTGGAAGTGATAGTGAAGATTCCAGAGAAAAAGAAAAACACAGAAAGGAGAGCTCAGAGTCCTTCTGATATTTCCTAGAAAGCTAGGACATGAACACTAAAAACCTCAGCTATATAAAACCCCATAGTGTATTAAGAACCTTCAACTTTCAGAACAACTCCAGGCCCAAAAGTAAAAAAATAAACAACACTCATGGCAATAATCAACTCTGATCACTCAGCAGCAAGTGTGCCCAGCTGAGAAGCACAAAAGGCTCTAAGATTTACATTCAAAGTGCTTTGATCCATCGGTTTGATGCATGCAATCACCAGAGCCCTGCCTCTTTAGCAATACCTAGAAAAGGCCAGATCCAGTACATATACCAAGGGTGCCCTGAAGGGGACATACATACCATTATTTTGACATTTTTATCAGTAAACCTTCTAACTTCAAAAGTTAGAAGAAAACATGTCATGAGCCCTGACTGGTTTGGCTCAGTGGATAGAGCGTCGGCCTGCGGACTGAAAGGTCCCAGGTTCGATTCCGGTCAAGGGCATGTACATTAGTTGCGGGCACATCCCCAGTAGGAGGTGTGCGGGAGGCAGCTGATCGATGTTTCTCTCTCATCGCATAGCATTGGAAGTGATAGTGAAGATTCCAGAGAAAAAGAAAAACACAGAAAGGAGAGCTCAGAGTCCTTCTGATATTTCCTAGAAAGCTAGGACATGAACACTAAAAACCTCAGCTATATAAAACCCCATAGTGTATTAAGAACCTTCAACTTTCAGAACAACTCCAGGCCCAAAAGTAAAAAAATAAACAACACTCATGGCAATAATCAACTCTGATCACTCAGCAGCAAGTGTGCCCAGCTGAAAAGCACAAAAGGCTCTAAGATTTACATTCAAAGTGCTTTGATCCATCGGTTTGATGCATGCAATCACCAGAGCCCTGCCTCTTTAGCAATACCTAGAAAAGGCCAGATCCAGTACATATACCAAGGGTGCCCTGAAGGGGACATACATACCATTATTTTGACATTTTTATCAGTAAACCTTCTAACTTCAAAAGTTGGAAGAAAACATGTCATGAGAAAAAGCCTCATGACATTAGATTTGGCAACATTTCTTGGACATGACCCAAAAGTACAAACAACAAAGGAAAAAATGGGTAAGTTGGACTTCATCAAAATATCAAAGGACACTATCAACAGAGTAAAATGGCAACCCACAGAATTAGAGAAAATATTTAGAAATTATATATCTGATAAGGAATTCATATATAAAATATATAAAGAATTTCTACAACTCAACAACCAAAAGAAAAAACCGCCCTGGCTAGGTGACTCAGTTGGTTGGAGCATTGTCCTGTACACCAAAAGGTTGCGGGTTCAATTCCCGGTAAAGGCACATACCTAGGTTTTAGATTCCATCCCTGATCAAGGTGTACATGGGAGGCAGCCGATCAATGCTTCTCTCTCACATCGATGTTTCTCTCTGTCTCCCTTCTTCTCTCTAAAATCAGTAAAAACATATCCTCGGGTAAGGATTTTTAAAGAAAAAAAACACCTAATTTTAAAATGGACAAAGGACTTGAATAAACATTTCTCCAAAGGAGAGATACAAATAGCCAATAAGCACATGAAAAGATGCTCACCATTACTAGTCATTACAGAAGTGCAAATCAAAACCACAACGGGATAGCACTCTAAAGCCATTAGGATGTCTATTATAAAATAAAATACAATTTTAAAGAAAACAAAAACTGCTCGTGAGAATGTAGAGAAATTGGAACACTTGTGCTTTGTTGGTGGAAATGTAAAATGATGTAGCCACTGTGGAAAACAATATGGTGTTTCCTCAAAAACATTAAATATAGAATTATCATATATCCAGCATTTCTACTTCTTTATATATGCCCAAAATAAGTGAAAGCAGGCACTTAAACAGACATTTATATACCTATGCTCTTAGCAGCATTATTCACAACGGTATGGAGTTTTTATAATGAAAAAGCATCAATGCAGTTTATTTCAATGCTTCTGATTTATAAGAAAAACTTCTCAATGCTTCAGCAGAAGTCAATTCGTCAATATTTAATTTGGAAAGCATAAGCAAGAAAGACCCAACATTTTATTGGGACTACACAATCTAGCACAGTACTAGGCACCATACTAGAACAAAAACAAAAACACAAAACTGAAGTATGAATGACAACATTCTTAAACTCCAAGCGATCAATAAACCTTCCAAACTGTATTCAAAAAGTTGTGCAGTATGTGCACTTTTCTGGGAAGAGGCCCCACAATTCCAATCAACTTCTAAAGGGGCCCACAGCACAGAGTGGAATTCTAATCTCCTTCCCTATATTTTTAGTAATGAAAGCTGTAGGTGGACCTCAGGAAGTTCCCTCCTGTGCATCTAATAGTCAATTTTCATGGAAAGAGAGTAAAAAGGAAAACAAATAAAAGTAACTTGCAAGGACTGGGCAGGGGAAAATTCCAAAGTGCTATTTGCCTTATAAATTTAGTAACATGCTCTGGTTTAGAGAGGAGAAATAGGAGCTAAGCTGGAAGCAAGGAGATGCCTATGGGATTTTTCAAATCCTTCAAAAACTAAACTTAAATATGAACAAAGCAAATAGCAAAAAATTTAAAATGCAATTTAACTCAAGTCCAATTTTCAGTTTCTGCATATTAACAACTTATTTTTATTTTTGAATATCACAAACTTTCACCAGAATACTTTTAAAAAATATTCTGCATGTATTTAACAAATCTGACAAAGAACGAGTATCCAGTTTACTTGCATTAGACTATGAAGCTTTAACTGAACAGCCAAATAACAAATATTTATGATCATTAAGTATGGGTAACAATGAAAAAGTCAATGCATTCATCTGAAGGCATCCTATCACTATGCAATGTTCATTAACACTAGTAGTAATTCCCCTAGAGCATAGGCAAAATGTAGTGGAGGAATTTCTCTCAAAAGCAAATTTAAGGGATTAAGTGTCATCATCATCATCATCATCATCTTCATCATCACTGAGGATAAAGCTGCTGCCTGTGGACAGGGCCCCTTCTTCCTGAACATGCCCCAAACCACCCACCGCCCCGTTCTCATCAGAATCATCGAACAACTTCTCACAGGAATCCTCTACAAACAACTTCTCGTTGGCATCACCATCTTCGAACATGTTTTCATCTATACCTTCTTCATCCTCCTTTGCATCCACTTCGTCTTCTTTTTCTGCATCATCTCCTTCCTCCTTTTCATCTGCATCATCTCCTTCCTCCTTTTCATCAGACTCCTCATCAAAAACTTCTTCATATGTATCTCCTTCTCCTTCCATTTCATCTGATTCTTCGTAAAAGTCTGTCTCGGAGCCTTCCTCATCAAACATTTTTTCAGAGTTGTCATCTTCAAATTCTGATTTTTCAGAGTCATTTTCTTCTGACTCTTTTTCGAGCACATTTTCATTAAACTCCTTGTCAGAGCCATTCTCATCAAACTCTTTTTTGAGGCCATTTTCTTCTAATTTTTTTTCAGGGCCATCTTCAAACAGCTTTTCAGAGCAGTCTTCTTCAGATTCTCTTTCCAACTCATTTTCTTCAAACTCCTTTTGGGGGCCATTCTCTTCTTCAGACTCGTTGTTGGGGCCATCTTCTTTAGACTCCTTTTCAAAGCCATTCTCTTCAAAATCATTTTTCAGTCGCTTTTTGGATTCTCTTCCAGGGCCATTCACTTTAGCCTCTTTTTTAGGACTAACCTCTTCCAACTCTTTTTTGGGACTACCTTCTCCAGACTCTCTTTCAAGGTAGTCTCTACGATCTCTTTGGGGGCAGCCTTCCTCATACCTTCTTTCAGATTCTTTTTGGGGGTAGCATTCTTCAGCCTCTCGTTTGAGGCCACTTTCTTTAGCATCTTCTTCGAATTCTCCCCCACCCTTTGTTTTTTCAAACTTTTCATCTATCGGTTCTTCAAATTCCATTTGAGTTGCAGCTTCTTGAGCCTTCATTTTAGATAAGCTAGGGTGCTCTGAAAAATGCCTTCCTCTAGAAGGCCCTGCCCTTTCTGAAGCACAGATGGAATTTGAACAGCCAAGACCTTTATTGGCCTCAGGAGCATTGAGGAAAGCCTCCCATCCCTTCAACCTTTCCTCCCTTTCTCTTGCGGTCTCCTCCACCTGGTAATCTGTAGTTCCATCCCACACTTGGGCAGTGATTTGACGGCCACCAAACCACCGTCCATTAAGGGTCTGAATACAATAATCAGCTTCCTCTGGGTCCCTGAAGGACACAGAGGCCACACCACCTGGGTGTCTATCAAACAGAAGGAGCTTCCTAATTTGTCCAAACTTTGAACACTCTACTCGAAGATCTTCTCTGATCTCATTCAGCACCAATGGATCATCCTCAAAATCCATGGGATGAAACATATTTTTGATGATGACAACTCGCTCGCGGCGCATTCGGGAGGGCCCATCCCTTCTCTCAGGTCTCCAATCCAACTGCTTTTGTTGCAGAGACAGCTTTTTCTTGTAGTCCTTGCACTTCTTCTTCTTCTTAGAGGCATCATATTCCCCCTTCAGTTGAAACCTTGCCACCTCGACATGTAATTTGTGGCCTCTAATTTCATCTTCATCCAAAAGTTTTAATGCAAGATCCACAGATTCCCTCTTCAAATAACAGCAAAGCCCATCTCCTTTAAGATTTCCTTGATTATCTTTGTAAAGCTTGACTTTGAATTCTTCTGTTTGAGGATCTCTCATAATAATGCCAAACTTGGACATGAGCTGTATAAATTCATCCAGTGTAATGTCTGAAGGCAAGCCAGACACATATACATTTGTATTTCTGTCTTCTTCAACATGAAACCATCCTAATTCAGCCTTTCTCTTTTCTCCCCTATTTTTGGGATCACTGGGTTCAGAGGTTTTTCTTTCAGGAGTTTCCTCCGCAAGCCTACTACTAACATCTTGAACATTTGCAGTAGAGCTAGACACACCATCATTAGGAAAGCCATAATTGGCCTGATATGTAGCAATGAAATCTTCAGTGATCTTGGGGAACCAAGCTTTCTTATCCAGGTCCCACTCGTAGGGGGTATCATCTGGCTGCTGCCTGAAAGAAGTGGTTTCTCTACTGGGATCTTTCTGAGTATCTCCATCCTCAGTGTCTCCATACAACTTCTGCATTCGCAACTGCTCATCAAAGTCATCTTTCTCATCCAAGTTCTTGCTGCTCATGTTGCCGATTTAGCCCAGGGGCACAGTCCAGGCGCGAGGCTAGAGGGGAATAGAGAAAATGTGGTCTGCCATGCTTGACCCCGCCGCTCCCCCACCCGCCTACCACCCACAATAGTGTGCATTGATAAATAAATGAATGAACAATATATAAAGTATACATATAGTGGAATATTATCCAGCCTTAAAAGGTAAGGAAATTCTGATATATGCTACAAAATGGATGAACCTTGAGGATATTATGTAAAGTGAAATAAACTAGTAACAAAAGAACAAACATTATATGATTTCACTTATATGAGGTATTTGGAGTAGTCAGATTCATAGAGCAGATAGTAGATAGCAGTTGCCAGCACTTCACACTACTGAACTGTACACTTAAAAATGGTTAAGATAATAAATTTTGTTATATGTATTTTACCACAATTAAAAACCAAAAAAACATGAGCTTCAGCTTGGGAGGGCCTGAAATTACTTTTATTTAAAATATATTTTTATTGATTTCAGGGAGGAAGGGACAGGGAGAGAGAGATAGAAACATCAATGATGATGAGAAAGAATCATTGATCAGCTGCCTCCTGCATGCCCCCTACTGGGGATCAAGCCTGTAATCCAGGCTTGTGCCCTTGCCGAATTCAAACCTGGGACCCTTCAGTTCACAGGCCAATGCTCTATCCATTGAGTCAAACCAGCTAGGGCTGAAATTACTTTTATTTATTGTCTCAAGTTGATAAGACTCTCATTACATTTACTGACTAGCAACAACCAGTCATTCAGCAAATATTTATGGAGCATTTGCCAGATGACATATGGGATACAGTAGTGACTAAAACAGACAGAAAACCCTGATTTTCATGGAGCTTACATCTAGACTGATTGATATTCAAGACTCCTTTTGAAACCTAATGCTGATATATTAATTTACAAAGAGAACCAGTACTGACAGTTGACCAAAGAAATACAAATGTCTTTTAACATGGGAAGATGTTCAATCCCAGTCAAAACAAGAGAAATACAAATTAAAACTACACTTTTTCTTCCTACAAACTGGCAGAAAGTCCAAACTGTTGACAACATACTCTGTTAGTGAGGCTATGGGAGGAAAGGCACTCTCATACATTGCTGGTGTAAGGGCAAAATGGCACATTTTTCATGGGCAGCAATGAAATAATAACACCATAAACAATTAAGCCTCCTCAGACTTCCCAGTGAGTTCAACAGCATATCTCCTGCCATGGGAATTATATTCAATTTGAACCAGTAACTCTACTTTAAAAAGGAATTCTAAGAAATAAATGCAAGCCTTGGCCAGATAGCTCAGTTGGTTAGAGTGTTTGTCCTGATACACCAAGGTTGCAGGTTCAATCCCCAATCAGGGCACCTACAAGAATCAATCAGCATGGCTGGCATGGCTCAGTGATGGAGCGTGAACCTATGAACCAGGAGGTCATGGTTTGATTCCCAGTCAGGGCACAATCCCCAGGAGGGGCATGGAGGAGGCAGCCGATGAATGTTTCTCTCACATCATTGCTCTCTCTCTCTCTCACTATCTATCTCTCCCTCCTCTCTCTCTCCCCTCTCTCCCTTCTTCTCTGAAATAAAAATATATTTTTAAAAAGAAACAACCAATAAATGCATAAATAAGTGGAACAACAAATCAGTGTTCTTTCTCTCCCTTCCTCTCTCTCTAAAAATCAATTTTAAAAAAGAAAGAAATGCAGATATATAAAGAGAGCAATAGGAGGATGCTGGTATGCTTGTTGCAGCATTATGTATAATAGCAAAAATATTTTATGTTTATTAATCAAGAAATAATTGGATAAATAATGGAATATTCATACTACAGAATGGAATCATTAAAAAAGCTAGATTTGTCTACATCGCACTCTATATTAAATAAAAATAAGTTGCAGACAAAATGCATCATCATCATGATAGCTAATACTTAAATTGTGTTGATAATGTGTCAAACAGTGTTCTAAGAACTTTTCACGTATTATCTCATGTAATCCTCACAGTCTTTTAAGGTTAGGTATTGTTATCCCATTTCAAAGATGAGGAAGTCTAGGCATAGAGATTAAATAATTTGCCCAAGGCTAAACACCTAGTAAATGACTAGAGCCTGGAATGCAACTCAGGAACTCTGGCTCTGGAGTACCAGCATATAATCATCTAGTACACTGTCTCTAAACATAAGTCTGTGTGTGAATATACATGTAGATACTGTATATGCATTGGGGGGGGGGTTCTTTTTTGTTTTTTTATACATATTTTTATTGATTTCAGAGAGGAAGGGAGAAGGAGAGAGAAATATCGATGATGAGAATTACCGATTGTTTGCCTCCTGCATGCCTCCTGTAGTCATTTACTGGGGCTCGAGCCTGCAACCCAGGCATACTAGCATGCCCTGACCAGGAATTGAACTGTGACTTTCTGGTTCATAGGTCGATGCTCAACCACTGCCACACCAGCTGGGCATACATATATGTATTTTGCATATGTGTATATGGTATATGTGTATTTAGGCATATATTTATAAATACAGATATATCAATATATAAACTTCAGGGGGAAATGGAAAGAATACCCACCAATTTATTAATAACTAGACGCCCAGTGCACAAAATTTCTGCACGGGTAGGGTCTCTAGGCCTGGCCAGCTATCAGGGCCAATCAGGGCCTTCCGGCTGCCAGCCGGGGTCTTCCTTCCCTGATAGTCAGCGCACGTCATAGCAAGCGATTGAACTCTCCCGGTCGAACTCCCAAGGGGACAATTTGCATATTAGCCTTTTATATATATAGATAGATGGTTATAACTCCAGGGGTTGAGTAGGGTGAGAGAAGTAGGGGAAGGGATTTTTATTACAGAGTTTGTGTGTGGGTGTGTGTGTGTCATTATGTATTGGTGGTTTTCAGTATCTTTCCAGTAAGTTTTTTCCCAATTTTTTTATTGTGATAAAATATATATAACATAAAATTTACTATTTTAACCATTTTTAAGTGTGCAGTTCAATGACATTCAGTACATTCACATTATTGTGCTACCATCAACCATCTATCCATATAACTCTTTTCATGTTGCAAAACTGAAACTCTACCCATTAAATAATAACCCCCATTTCCTCCTCCCCCCAAATCCCTGGCAACAACCATTCTACAATCTGTCTATATGAATCTTACTACTCTACATACATCATATAAATGGAATCATACAATATTTTTCTTTTTGTAACTAGCTTATTTCACTTAGCATAATAACCTCAATTTTCATCCATGTTATATCTTATATCAGAATTTTCTTCCTTTTTGAGGTGGATAATATTCCATTGTATGTATATACCACATTTTGCTTATCCATTTATCTATCAATGAACACTTGGGTTGCTTCCATGTTTTATCTATTGTGAATAATGCTGCTATGTGCATGGGTATATAAATATCTGTTTGAGCCTGGCTGGCGTGGTTCAATGGTTGCACATTGACCAGGAGGTCACAGTTCAATTCCTGGTCAGGGCACATGCCCGGGTTGCAGGCTCAATCCCCAGTGTGGGGCGTGCAGGAGGCAGCTGATCAATGATTTTCACTCATCATTGATGTTTTTATCTCTCCCTCCCTTCCTCTCTAAAATCAACAAAAATACATTTTAAAATAAATACATATCTGTTTGAGTGCCTGTTTTCTCTTATTTTGGGTATATACCCAGAAGTAGAATTACTGGATCATATGGCAAGTCTATGTTTTATATTTTGAAGAACCACCACACAAAAAATTTCTACAATTACGCCTACATGTTTTCCACAGCCCCTGTAACATTTTACATTGCCACCAACAATGCACAAGGGTTCCAATTTCTCCACATCCTCACTAATACTTGGTATTCTCTGTTTTGTTTTGTTTTTTACAGTAGCCATCCTAATGAAGTAATATCTCATTGCAGTTTTGATTTGCAATACCCTAATTTTTAGTGTTGTTGAGCATCTTTTCATGTTCTTATTGGCCATTTATTTATCTTTGGAGAAATGTCTACTTAAGGCATTTGCTCATATTTGTTTGCTTTGTTATTGTTAAGTTTTAAAACAAACAAAACAATTAAGTTGAGAGAGATTCTCCCTGAGACCATCCATTAAAACCTTATCTAATCAGCCCTGGCCCCTGTAGTCGGGGTGTCTTCCTGTGCACAGAAGGGTGGCGGGTTCGATTCCAGTTAGGGCACATACCCAGGTTTCGGATTCAATCCCCCCCAGTAGGGGCACGTTTAGGCTCTAAAATAAAGGGAAAATATTATGTTAACAAACAAACAAACAAACAAACACACCTTTATCTAATCAGCTACCTGCCTACAGAAGAAGGCCTGAATTTACCACTCACCACTTTCCAAGGTCTCAGGAGTCACTTAAAAATTTTTCTACAATTGAACCTGCTTCCACACCCCATCCCCACCCCATTGCCACCCCTATCCCTGCAAAGGTTGTTCCCACCCATGCGCGCGCACCCATTACAGGCAAATCACAGGTGCTATTTAATAATCACCCTTCTGCTCTCTTTCCGCCTGTGGATTTGCCGGGCAGTCAACACCTTCCTCTACAATGTACACTCATTTTAAGTGAACACTTTTTCCAAGTTGCCTTCAGCCGTTCCTTCTCTGGGCTAAATTTTCCAAAAGCCTTAAGAAACGGTTCTCTCTCCGCGCTATCATTAACTAGCAGAGGGCAGAAATGACAGGTTCCTCAGTCCCACCAGGAGGAGGCCTTGGTCCCGCTGGTCCAGCGGCAACCGCCACGTAGAAGCAACGTCAGCCTTTCGAACTCCACATCCCGACGGGCAACGCGCGCGTGGAAGGGAACAGCCTTTGCTGACCTTTGCGGGATCCGCGGGTCTAGAATGCAGACAGCTCTGGTGCAGAGAGGACGCGCGCCTGGCGAGAAAGCTCCTTGATTGCGCAGGACGCCTACGCTGGCTCGCCTCGCCTGCACCGCCCCCCACGGTCTCGCACTCCGCAGCCCGGGGTTACCCCCAGCAGCCACCGCCTCTTTCCCCAAGTAGTGCGCGCCTCTCGAGCCTCGGACCTTTGCGCTCACGGTCCCTTCTGCCTGGAAAGCTTGCTGCTTAACTCCAGACCCACTCAACTTTATGCATAGTGTTCTTGGATCCACCCCTATTTGCGCCCTGATGGAGACAGAGTAGGGTTTCAATAAATGCTGAGAGGCTGAATGAATGAATGAATGAATCATTGAAGATACCATGAAAGAGTAATTTTTATCACCCACATAACTTGGCAGAAAAAAAAATTGTGGAACTATGAAGTCAGACAGATCGGGTACCAGTTCTTCCACTCACTAGATGGGTGATCCTCAGCCCTCGTAGAGTTCAAGAAATGTTTGCTGAACGAATGAGTATGTTCTCACGGAGACGTGTGGCGAACTAAATGAGATCATGCTTGTGCCGAGCCTGGCCACAATCGGCGCTCGAGAGAATTACTACTCGCCCTACTGTACCACGCTTTGTGTTTACGTAGACCGAGTTCCTGACTCGAGCTCCCCAAGGTGCCGGGTCACACGGCAGAAGTAGAATGACGAAAGGCTACAATTTTTAACAAGCTAGGGGCGGGGAAGATTACATATTCAGAATGGATCTGACACCTTCGCAGAGACCACAAGCCTCATCATCCCGCAAGAGTCTCATCTTGTGCATGCTCAAATGAAGGCCTACTATACTTGCAGATCCAGTCTGCGGTCCATAGGACCCCACCCCCAGCGCTTCAACAGGTCAGGTTCGCGGCGGCCCCGCCCCAAGCCGGCTCCAAACTGCTGAGCCTCCCGGCGGGGCTGGCGCCTAGGCGAGG
>NW_005364139.1:539931-549050 GCF_000412655.1 Myotis brandtii
GGAGGAGGAACCGCCGCCGCCCCTACAAGCCGTTCTGGTGGCGGATAGCTTCAACCGCCGCTTCTTCCCCATCTCCAAGGACCAGCCTCGGGTGAGCGCCTGGGGGAGAGCCGTCGGAGGGCCCGGAGCGGCGGGGGCTGGAGCTGGTTAACCTTCCGTCTGCCGGGGGAGGCGTGCTCCGGGAGGACGCGTGTCCAGCCTCCTTGCTCGAAATCGGGTGTATCTAGTTAGGAGAAGGGCAGGCAGACGGGCAGAGCCCGCCCGTGAGGCTGGCAGCCGTGGCCGTGCTGTCTAACTCGGGTTTGGGGGACATGGGAGGCTAAATTGGAGAAGCAGCGCTTGAGAGAAACCCTCACGCGGTGAGTCGACGCCCCCTGTGGACGCTGCGAGGCCTTTCTGCGGAGACAAAAAAGAAATCCTTAGGTGAAAGGGAGTATCACCTACTTTTGCCTAAAAAAGGTGCAGACGGGTCTGATCCCAGAGGGACAGCTCTTTTGGGTCTCGGTGCAGTGCACTTTCCCCTTCCAGGTTTCAATGACAGCCAGTGCCATCTGTCCGAAGGCCCAGAACAGGCTTAGTGGCTGGTGGCCAGCAGCCTCTGTCTTGTTGTCTAGACCAGCTATTTTCAGCCTTTTTCATCTCACGGCACACATAAGCTAATTACAAAAATTATGCGGCACCCCCCCCCCAAAAAATATATATATATATATATTGCTGATCTGACCAAAAATAGGTATACTGGTAATGTTGATTCTTTAACACCATAAGCCTGTCGTTGTGTTGGCTGTTGTCATTTTGTATTGGATAATCTAAGGGAAAAGTGGTCAGTGCCCCTGACTAACTAACTAGTCAGGTATTTGCATGTTTTAAGATTTCTTGTGGCACACCGGTTGGAAATCCCTGGTCTAGACACTGAGCTATGAGCTAGTCCTGGATACTGCTGGGTCACTCAGCCATTCCTAGTTCAGAGAGAGGGAACTGCGTTCAGTTCAGGGAAAATCCTGACTCCTCACTCCCAGCAAAAAGCCTCATGGCAATGCATTTTGGACAGGTGATTGAGGTTGGCTAGCCCCCGACTCTTAGAAAGGGATCAAGGAAGGAAGTTTTATGGGGAAAGGGCCTTAGCAACGCTTGAGTTTCTGGAGATAAAATTGATTTCCAGTAGTCTCCTTTGTCAGAGGGGCCTCCTATAAGAGCTCTGTATCTGATTGATGCTAAGCAAGTAGATTTTATGCTTACTATATCCAAATTGCAACACCTTACCAGTGGTTCTCAACCTTCCTAATGCCACGACCCTTTAATACAGTTCCTCATGTTGTGGTGACCCCCAACCATAAAATTACTTTCGTTGCTACTTCATAACTGTAATTTTGCTACTGTTATGAATCGTAATGTAAATATCTGATATGCAGGATGTATTTTCAGGGGTCTCGACCCACAGGTTAAGAACCACTGCTAGACTAATGCTTAGAGCATGCTATGAACATCAAAGGCAGAAGCCTGATTACTTTTAAGTTTGAAAGATAAAACAAAACTATAGCATTTGGAAACTCTGATATAGGAGTGAAAATTGTTGTAATGGGGGAAAGAAAGGTACGTAGAGGGCCAGATTCAAGACTTCACATTTTTTTCATCTGCCCTCCAGGTCCTCTTGCCGCTGGCCAACGTGGCATTAATTGACTACACTTTGGAATTTCTGACTGCCACAGGCGTACAGGAAACCTTTGTGTTTTGTTGTTGGAAAGCTGCTCAAATCAAGGAACATTTACTGTAAGGCCCTGCAACTTTTCTTTCCATGTTTCACCATTTTTGTCCAGTTTTCTAAAGATGAATATAAATAAATAAGGGGAAAATGTGTCTATGTAGAGGCCATCATAAGGTCTAAGGGTATTCTCTTCACTTATCAGAGGTGAGCAGTTGAAACTGTGACAAAGATTAAAGGATAGCATTTGGGTTTTTTCTGAATCTCTTATAAAGTTTGATCCCAGTGGGTTTTGCTTTTTATTGAATGGCTCCAGTATGGAAGTTATAAGAGTAACATGTTTGTTTTTCCACTGAGTTTCTAAATATTGAGCTGTTCCTCATCTTTGTTCTTTTTTGTGTTTGTTTGTTTTGTTTTGGGGGGGGTTGCTTTTTTTTGTTTTTTTGTTTTGTTTTGTTTTTTCTTGCTGTGGTAAGCCACTAAATGTGGGTGTTCCTCATCTTAGTATTCTCAGTGCTTAGTTTACTACCAAACACAGAATAAGCACTTAACAAAGTTTGGTGAAATCTTCTTGGAAGGTAAATGTCAGGACCTATGGAAGCTTAGGAAATAAAGACTTGGATATTAGCATAGTCTCCAATAGACAGTTCCTAAATTTGGTCTGGGTTTTGAAAGGAGAAAAGTGGCATGAAAAGTGTGTTCCCAGGAAACTTTGTATATCCTAAGTCTCAGCAGGAATTTGAATTCAAATCCATGTTTGGGGATAAGGGTTAGGCTATGGAGAGGAAATAACCATGCTTCTCTAACCCATAAAACAAGCCTGGTGACACAGGATGCTGAAACCATTAATTATAAGTTTATAAAGCTCTTTGAAGTTGAGGGACGCTGGCAGGAATTCAAAAAAGCCAGAGAAGCAGTATGAATGTTGATTGGGGGAGAAAAATGGGGAAGTTCTACATGATCTTTATGTTTGATTTACTCAATCCCTTCACTACCACCACCCTGCTTCCTTTAGGAAATCCAAGTGGTGCCGCCCTACATCTCTCAATGTGGTTCGAATAATTACATCAGATCTATATCGATCACTGGGGGATGTTCTCCGTGATGTTGATGCCAAGGCCTTGGTGCGCTCTGACTTCCTTCTGGTATATGGGGACGTCATCTCAAACATCAATATTACCAGAGCCCTGGAGGAACACAGGTCAGGATGGGAACATGGTAGGGACAACGGTAGGGGACCAGCAGAGCCCTAAGACTCTCTCCCTCCTATCCTTTGTAGGTTGAGGCGAAAGCTAGAAAAAAATGTGTCTGTGATGACAATGATCTTCAAGGAATCATCCCCCAGTCACCCAACTCGTTGCCATGAGGACAATGTGGTAGTGGCTATGGATAGTGCCACAAACCGGGTTCTCCATTTTCAGAAGACCCAAGGCCTTCGACGTTTTTCTTTTCCTCTGGTGTGTGGGTGTCTGGGTTTTTTGAAGTGGGAAAGTGACAGGATTCAGTGTGACTGGTTAAAATCCTTATAACTCTCTCCACAGAGTTTGTTCCGGGGCAGTGGAGATGGAGTGGAGATTCGCTATGATTTACTGGATTGTCATATCAGCATCTGCTCTCCTCAGGTGAACCCTTCAGGGCCAGGGCTGCACAGAGTAGAACTCTTTGATTTGTTACTTCCCCTCCCCATCCCCAGAAGGCCAGGGGCATATTTCTACTCCCTCTTTCTCTCATTTGTTCTACAGCACATAGTTGCTGTCATCTTGACCCCAATATTGGGATTCTGGCCCTTGTCCCACTGTCATAGGTCTGATAGGTCTCTGGGGACTTATCTTTGCTTCCAGAGAATAGCACTTAACCTTGACCCCATCCAACTTCCTCCCATAGGTGGCTCAACTCTTTACAGACAACTTTGACTACCAAACTCGGGACGACTTTGTGCGAGGCCTGTTAGTGAATGAGGAGGTAAGAAAAGGCTCCCAGTGCCTCTTTAAAAGAGCACTAAGCCTGGCTGGGTAGCTCAATTGGTTGAAGCATCCTCCCAGTATGCCAAGGTTTTGGGTTCAGTCCCTTACCAGGGCACATGCAAGAGTGAACTAGTGAATGCGTGGATGGGTGGAACAGCAGATTGATGTTTCTCTCTCTCTAAAATCAAACAATGAATTAAAAAAATGTTTTTAATAAAATAATAAAAGAGGGCTAAGATTTCATCTCATGCAGATAACTTTTGGTCCCCTTTTCTATTTTATTGAGCCTTAGGAGGGAGGAAAATAGCTGTGGTTGGGGGGAAGCAGTACACAAAGAAAAGTCTCAGGCCATTTGTGACATTGAGTGGCAGAGGGAAACTTACGAAAGTAAGAAAAGTACTGTACCTGGGGGTGTTCTTCCTCTCTTGCTTGCTTGGGCGACCTCCCTTTCCTTGTCCTCAGATTCTAGGGAACCAGATCCACATGCATGTGACAACTAGGGAATATGGTGCCCGGGTCTCCAACCTACACATGTATGCAGCTGTCTGCGCTGATGTCATCCGCCGATGGGTCTACCCTCTCACCCCAGAGGCAAACTTCACTGACGACACAACTCAGAACTGCACTCATTCCCGGCACAACATCTACCGAGGGCCTGAGGTCAGCCTGGGCCATGGCAGCATCCTGGAGGAAAATGTGCTCCTGGGCTCTGGCACTGTCATTGGCAGCAATTGCTCCATCACCAACAGTGTCATTGGCCCTGGCTGTCACATTGGTGAGCACAGGTGGGGGAGTCAAGCCAGTCATCTGAAGAGTAGGAACCTGGGGAGGAGGCCCATGTCTCCAGAGGAGACAGAGAACTAGTCCTTGAGAATAGGGACCTAGAGTGGCTCCCTTAACAAAGGAGGGAACAGAGAAGAAAACAGTGAAGCTGTCGTTTGTGCCCTGTGAGCTTCTTACTGGGTGATTCCTCACATTCCAGGGTACCCTATATTCATATTCAAGACCAAGTGGATAATTAACATGCAATAATAACGTCTGTGCATTACAGCTTACAAAGACCTTTTGCATACATTATTTCATTTAATCCTCACTAAAACCTTGTGAGGAAGGTGTTACTTATCCCCAGTTTATAGGTAAGGCTCAAAGAGGTTGTGTTGCCCAAGGTCATAGCTAAAGAGGCAGTGCTGGAGCTTAAATCTAAGTATTCTGATTGTTAAGTCCAGTGTCCTTTTTATTCTATCATACTGCCTGGTTAGCCTCTTAGTGACTCACTTTAGATGTAGGAATGTGATGCTTTAAATTGAACTGCCTCTTTAAAAGACCAATAAGATTTTAATTCAAAATGTACAAGAAGAGGTGGGATAGATATGGACATGAATCTAATAAGTTTCTTGAGGTCTAGAGGTCCCCAGAAATCTTGAGGGTTCTCCGGTTCTTAAGTCCTGTGTGATAGCCCTACAGCACAATCCCACCTTGAGGGCCTTTGCCCACTATTCTCCAGCCAAATCATATAAGCTGTCATAAACCTGGTGGAGGATGGGCAGGCTGAGCAATGTTCTACTCTCAGGCCTGGGCTTAGAAGGGAAGCAGGTATTTCTGGTGAGTTGGGGGATGGAGTATTTGAGCTGGATGGGAGCTATGCTGGTATCAGTCAGCCATGTCTTCCAGGAATGGCCCTGGTCTGGAGTTGGAGCCCTGAGTGACCAGGAGTTCTTCCTGTCCTGAGCCAGGTGATAACGTGGTGCTGGACCAGGCCTACCTGTGGCAGGGTGTTCGAGTGGCTGCTGGAGCACAGATCCATCAGTCTCTGCTTTGTGACAATGCTGAGGTCAAGGAACAAGTTACACTGAAGCCACACTGTGTCCTCACTTCCCAGGTGAGAACCGGTTCCATACTCTGTACAGGCTCCAAACTGAGTGGTGGTCATGCTAAACCAGAAGGGACCTACGTCCAACTATAATCCAGCCTGAACTAAGATTCCAAATCCAGTGGTTTCATTTGCCTGCTACTTGGCTTAGTCACTGTCTTTGTCAGAATGTAATTTCCCCCAACACACTAATGGATCTGTGCCACCCACTCCTTTTTTCTCCCCTAGGTGGTAGTGGGTCCAAACATCACACTGCCTGAGGGCTCGGTGATCTCTTTGCACCCTCCAGATGCAGAGGAAGATGAGGACGATAGCCAGTTCAGTGATGATTCTGGGGCTGATCAAGAAAAGGAGAAAGTGAAGCTGAAAGGTGTGAGGCTCAGCAGGTGTGGGGCATCTGTGTGTCTCTCTGCCCCATAGAAAAACCAGTGTTTCCTCCTGGAGGAATGCGTACTTCCACAGGCCCTTGCAAAAGATCATTGTCTTTCCAGGTTACAATCCAGCAGAAGTCGGAGTTGCAGGCCAGGGCTACCTCTGGAAAGCTGCAGACATGAACATGGAAGAAGAGGAGGAACTACGGCAGAATCTGTGGGGTGAGATAGGCCCATTCCTGCCACACACACACACCTTTTCTGAATCAGAACATTTTAAAGGAGAGTGAACACTTCAGAATCAGACTACTTGTTCTGCTTTATTCATGCAGACAGGCCATATATATGATTCTCTGTCAATGGCTCATTCCTTATTTTTCTTTTTTCTTACCCTTTATGGGTTCTCAGGACTCACTATCAACATAGAAGAAGAAAGTGAAACCGAAAGTGAGCGAAGTATGGATTCTGAGGAGCTAGATAGCCGGGCAGGCTCCCCACAGATGGATGACATCAAAGGTGAGTGGCCAGGGAAGCAGTATCTTGGGATGAGAGAGGAAAACCTCGTTTATTCTTTATCTGGATCAACTAGCCAAAGACTTGTATTCCTCCCAGGAGAGGTTTGGTATCAAGTCAGAACTAAATGACTTAACACCTTCTGGAGTAATGTTGGCCCCACGAACTTATTCTTGCTTTGATTTTAGTGTTCCAGAATGAAGTCCTGGGATGACTTAACACCTTCTGGAGTAATGTTGGCCCCTCTTGCTTTGATTTTAGTGTTCCAGAATGAAGTCCTGGGAACACTACAGCGGGGCAAGGAGGAGAACATTTCTTGTGATAACCTAGTCCTAGAGATCAACTCTCTCAAGTAAGAGCAGCCCTTCCCTATTTTCTTTCCCTGGAGTAATCCCAGGCAGATAGAGGCTCTCCTGTTTCTTCCCCATACAGGAACCTGTTTCCTTGACATCCCGAATGTACAAAGCCAGTAGCATTTGGAGCAAGGAGAGCATTAGGTTTTAGTCTTGGCATATTCCTCCTTCCAAAATTCTCCCCTTCCACGTTGTTCCATCTGACTTCCTCTTCCCCAGTGTCCTACCAAAGTCAGCCCTACAGCATGCTGAAAGGGCCAAGGAAGGCCTTGGTGTCACCACAGTCTCCCCACAGGTACGCCTACAACATAAGCCTAAAGGAGGTGATGCAGGTACTGAGCCACGTGGTCCTGGAATTCCCCCTGCAACAAATGGATTCCCCGCTGGATCCAAACCGCTACTGTGCCCTGCTGCTTCCCGTGAGCAAAGATTGGGGCTGAGTACAAGGGGTTGGGTGGAAGCAAATACACATCCTTGCTGTGGTGATTTTAAAAGAAATCAGTAATAGAAGGTCTTGTTGTGGCATATTGTGTTTCTCCTCACCTCTGGAATCAGACTGGATTCTAGAGCAGCTTTGGTTGGTCCAGAGGAGTCAAGTTAGGTTCAATCCTAAGTGGCCTTTGAGACTCCAGGATTCAGGCTATGCCAGACCCCAAAAGTATACCCAGAACAGATCTGGACTTTAGACTCTCTGACTGTAAATGATTTGACTCAGAATAAGATCAACCTGTAGGCTGGGAATAGGTATTTTTGAGGCAGCCTGCATATCTGACCCCTTTCACCATCGCTGGGGAACCTCTTTTTCCCCAACCCTGACTGCTAGCAGTTACTAAGTCCTTCTGATATGATTCCACAGGGCCTATATCATCTCCTTGTCTTCCCATATCATGAAAGATGCATGCTATCAATATTTATTTTCTTTGCTGTTCAGGTGTATGTCTCAGGCATATGTTGCAGCTCCCTTTTCCTTTCTTCCGTAGCTGCTCAAGGCCTGGAGCCCTGTTTTTAGGAACTACATAAAGCGTGCAGCTGATCATTTGGAAGCGCTGGCAGCCATTGAGGACTTCTTCCTGGAGCATGAAGCTCTTGGTACTTCCATGGCCAAGGTGAATACCAACTCAAGACTAGTCCTGCATTTGCTTTGAAACAGGCTTTGGTGACCTCCATGGAGCTACAAACAGAGACTGACATGAATCCAATATGGAGTTTGGTTAACAGCACCATCCACCCTGGTATTGTGTTCATTGCTGGGATAGTACAGCTTTGCCCTGGGAATGCATAGAGCACTACCTAGCAATAGTTCCAGAAGTTATACCTGTCCCAGTAAAGAGCTTACTCTTTTCTGTTTTGGAGAAGGCTGTTCAGTGTAGAAGAGAGCTAAGAACCTGGTAGTGAGAGGTGCTAAGATCTTGCCTCCTCTTCCTCTGTTATCCATTAATCTTGCTGGACTCTGCATGGTCTCTGAGATCTCTGCTGGCCTTTGCAGGTATTGATGGCTTTCTACCAGTTGGAGATCCTAGCTGAGGAAACAATCCTAAGCTGGTACAACCAAAGGGATACAACTGACAAGGGCCGGCAGTTGCGCAAGAACCAACAGGTGAGTCAGGCTACCCTCTTGCCATGGTGGTTGTCTGGTCCTTGGCCCACAGGGTGGTTGGTCCCTAGGACTCTGATTGAGCTGTTTATCCACCAAGGAGAACAGGAGGGTTATGTGCTCCTCCCTCAGTAGCTCTCCTCTGTGCTGTCTTACAGCTGCAGAGGTTCATCCAGTGGTTAAAAGAGGCAGAAGAGGAGTCATCTGAAGATGACTGAAGTCCTACTGCCTGCTCCAGTGGGTGTGAGTGAAGGCCCTCCTGACTTCTGGGCCAGGGCAAGTGAGAGGCTAGTTGCAGAATATGAGTGACCACCATCCTGGCTGAGACTTAAAGGAGCAGAGGCTGGAACTACAGTATTCTTCTCACCGCCAGCAACCATGTGCCTCACATCCTGACTGGGGAGTTGGGATGAGGGAAGTTGGGCTGGAAAAAAGCTCTGCCTAATGAGGAACTAAGCAGGCCCTGCAGTTAGAGGAAGGCCAGAGGCACAGCTTTGTGTTTTGGCTTTCCCTCGGGAAGCAGCAGAGAGCAGCTGGCCTTTTCTGCTGCTTGTATTTGTTAATTTTTTTTTTTTCTCTAAATTGGCTTTTATTTTTTGGTGGGGGAAAATTAAATCAGTTAAGACATTTTTGAAAGAAAAAAGTATTAAATAAAAATTAACACTTAAAAATAAATCTCAGAAAAACCAGAGTTAATGACTTTTGAAGCATATTTTAGAGTTTTGATATTTATTTTTAATTAAATCTTTATT
>NW_005364139.1:551020-555708 GCF_000412655.1 Myotis brandtii
TGATGTCTGTTCCGTCTTTTAGTTGTATTTTTGAAGTGGTTGTTCAAGGCAGCAAACTCCGGTGTTTACCTATGCCGCCATCTTGCTGGATATGTATTTGTTAATATTAAAAAGAGAGAGACGCCATAACCGGTTTGGCTCAGTGGATAGAGCGTCGGCCTGCGGACTGAAAGGTCCCAGGTTCGATTCCGGTCAAGGGCATGTACCTTGGTTGCGGGCACATCCCCAGTGGGGGGTGTGGAGGAGGCAGCTAATTGATATTTCTCTCTCATCGATGTTTCTAACTCTCTATCCCTCTCCCTTCCAATCAATAAAATATATTTAAAAAAAAAAAAAAAAGAGAGAGAGGGGGTATGTTTGGTTTCTGTCCAACTCTGACTGATCAGCTGTTGAAATAGGTGACCAAAGAGTTCTGAACCTCTGACATGACAGCCTTAACACCTGGGGGAGCAGGAGAAGAGGAGTGTTATGGCCACTAGGTGGTACTGTGGTGCCTTGCTAATTGACCATTGCCAGGGCTCCTGGGTATTAGAGGAGTTAGTCTCTGCAGACCTATTTGTGATCCTGGAGTGGTGTGCCTAAGCCTGTTTCCAGAGAGCCTCCCAGTCCGAGCACTTTCCTGCCAGAGTGTGATGATGCCAAACATGTATAAAGTCCATTAACCACCTGCCAGTCCCTCATGCTTTGTCCAATTGATCCAGTACTACTATCGGGAACTGGGCTACTCTTCATCTTAAAGATAAGGAAATTTGCTCAAGATCTCATTACTTTTTTTTTTTTTAATTGATTTCGGAGAGGAAGGGAGAGGGAAAGAGAGATAGAAACATCAATGATGAGAGAGAATCATTGATCAGCTGCCTCCTGCATACCCCCTACTGGGGATCGAGCCCACAACCTCAGCATGTGCCCTGGATCAGAATTGAACCCGGGACCCTTCAGTCCAAAGGCCAATGCTCTGTCCACTGAGCCAAACCGATTAGGGCAGTGAAAAAAAAATAAAAATAAAGCTAAGGAGTTGAGTCTCATAAGCCAGAGTTCTTTTTGCTTCAGTAGATTTAGTGCCTAGGTGAAGGGAAGTTGCCCACAGAGGCTTATATAACCCAAGCCAGCAATGGATATCTTAAAAACAAAATCCTGCAAAATAGGTTTTCCCCTGATACTGAGAGTTTACTGTATAATAGCCATTTTGCTAAAAACTTTTCATGTGTTAGTTAACTCATATCAGCCCTATGATGTAGCCTTATCCCCATTTTCAGATGAGCCTGACGTTCAGAGAGGTCCTGTAACTGGGAATTGATAGGGCCAGGCTTTGTTATAGGACTCTGCAGCTGGAATTTGTCACTGCTGTATTGTCTCCTTTAACCTCAACCATATGCCCTTCTATCTCATCATTTTGAGCTCTTGTTGTCTTCATATTAACCTATACTCTATTGACACTTAAATTGTGGCAAATGGTACTGGTTACAGTGGCCCTCCTGGAAATCACAGATAAAATGGTTGCCTCCCTTCATTTCAGTTGGGTGGAATGGAGTTAGCTGAAGAGGAGGATCGTGAACTGTACTCAAGAGGTGTGAAAGGACATTACTAAGTATTTTAAAGAGGAAAAACAGGCTGGCCAGGATTTGGTGTTATTTACTTTCCTTAGTCAATCTCAGTTTCTGCTTTGCCAGTTATAGGATCTAATGCCTGGATAGCATATGAAGGTCATGTCATGGACCCAATAAAGTCAGTTAAATACAAATAACTATAGGGCACCTCTGCTTTCTACCGAATGGGTGGCAGAGATCAGAGTGGCCTATAGAACTTTTTAGGAGGAACAGATTCCTTCCAGTTGCAGTGATTGGGGAAGGCTTACAGGATTGTGATGCTTGAGTGGCCTAAAAAATAGAAAAGGGTAGTAGGGAACATTTAAAACAAAGCCACTTAAATACAGCACATTAAACACATGGGCTTTTTACTCCCTCCAAAGCCCTGTTCAAATACCACTAAGAGGATTCCTTAAAAAAACACATGACACCCTGGCCAGTGTTTCTCAGTGGTTAGAGCATCAGCCCTTGCACCGAAGGGTTGAGAGCAATTCCTGGCCAAGGGCATGTAACAGGATTGCAGGTTTGAACCCTGGCCCTGGTCAGAGCCTGTGTAGGAGACAACTAATAGATGCGTCTCTCACATCCATGTTTCTCTTCAACCTTCCTCTCTCCCTTTCACTCTTCCTAAAAATCAATGGAAAAAAATATGTTTGGGGGAGGATTAACAAAGATAATAAAAAAGCACATGACTCAGTGATAAGGGAAACTAGTTGACAATAATAAATGGGAGACATCAACATTTTGCAAAATGAAAAATAAATGAAGAGAGTGAACGTTAACTTAGCAGAACAGACTGATATGGATTTTACCTGCTCAGGTTGGTTATTAACAAAAAAAGCAAACCAATATGCCCTTCTGAACCCAGAAAAGGCTCACCAGAAAGGGGTAAAGGTTGGGGCTGAAAATGGGATGGAATAGAGGGGGATCACAAAAACCTGTGTAAGAAAATGCCCTCCAAAGAATATACTGTGTGGATTGGTAGAATTAACATTAAAATGTCCATACTACCCAAAGCAATCCATAGATTCAGTGCAATCCCTATTAAATTACCAACAGCATATTTTACAGATCTAGAACAAATACTCCAAAAATTTATATGGAACCAAAAAAGACCCCAAATAGCCGCAGCAATCAGGAAAGAAGAACAAAGTTGGAGGGATCACTGTACCAGATACCAAGTTATTCTACAAACCCACTGTATTCAAAACGGCCCACCACTGCCCTGACCGGTTTGGCTCAGTGGATAGAGTGTCGGCTTGCGGACTGAAGGGTCCCAGGTTCGATTCCAGTCAAGGGCATGTGCCTTGGTTGCAGGCACATCCCCAGTGGGGGTGTGCAGGAGGCAGCTGATCGATGTTTCTCTCTCATCGATGTTCCTAACTCTCTGTCCCTCTCCCTTCCTCTCTGTAAAAAATCCAATAAAACATATTAAAAAAATAAGACAGCCCAACACTAAAAAATAAATAGTAATTAAAAAGCCTGGTATTTGCATAAGAACAGACATAGGTCAATGGAACAAAACTGAGACCGCAGAAATCGACCCAAGGCATTATGCTCAATCTTCGATAAAGGAGGCAAGAGCATACAATGGAGTCAAGACAGTCTCTTCAATGAATGGTGTTGGGAAAATTGAACAGATACGTGCAAAAAAAATGAAACTAAGCCACCAAACTTACATCATACATAAAAATAAACTCAAAATGGGTAAAAGACTTAAATGTAAGACATGAAACCATAAAAATCCTAGAAGAGCCCTAACTGGTTTGGCTCAGTGGATAGAGCATTGGCCTGCAGACTCAAGGGTCCCAGGTTCGATTCCGGTCAAGGGCATGTACCTTGGTTGCGGGCACATACCCAGTAGGGAGTGTGCAGGAGACAACTAATCGATGTTTCTCATCGATGTTTCTAACTCTCTATCCCTCTCCCCTCCTCTCTGTAAAAAATCAATAAAATGCATTTTTTTAAAAAATCCTAGAAGAAACCATAGGCAACAAAATCTCAGACATCTCTCATAGCAATGTGTTTGTGGATACATCTCCTAGGCCAAAGAAAACTAAGGAGAAAATAGGACTACATCAAAATAGAAAGCTGCTGCACAGCAAAAGAAACCATCAACAAAATGAAAAGGGAGCCCGCTGTATAGGACAGTGATGGCGAACCTATGACACGCATGTCAGAGGTGACACGCGAACTCATTTTTTTGGTTGATTTTTCTTTGTTAAATGACATTTAAATATATAAAATAAATATCAAAAATATAAGTCTTTGTTTTACTATGGTTGCAAATATCAAAAAATTTCTATATGTGACATGGCACCAGAGTTAAGTTAGGGTTTTTCAAAATGCTGACACGCCGAGCTCAAAAGGTTCGCCATCACTGGTATAGGAGAACATATTTGGCAATGATACATCTGATAAAGGGTTAATATCCAGAATATATAAGGAACTCATACCACTTAACAAAAGGAAGGCAATCCAATTAAAAAATGGGCAAAAGACCTAATTAGACATTTCTCCAAAGTGGACAAACGGAAGGCCAAGAGACATGAAAAAATGCTCAAAGACACTGATCATCAGAGAGATTCAAATTAAAATGACAATGAGGTATCAACTCACATCTGTCAGAATGGCTATCATCAACAAATGACAAGTGCTGGTGAGGATGTGGAGAAAAGGGAACCCTAATATACTGTTGGTGGGAATGCAGACTAGTACAGCCATTATGGAAAACAGTATGGAGTTTCCTCAAAAAACAAAAAATGGAACTCCCATTTGACCCTAAGAAACCCTTAACACCAATCAGAAAGAATGTATACACCCCTATGTTCATAGAAGCACAATTTGCAATAGCTATGATCTGGAAACAGTCCAAGTGCCCATCAGTAGAAGAGAGGATAAAAAAGCTGTGGTACATGGAATACCATGCAGCAGTAAAAAAGGATCTCTTACCCTTGAGACAGCAAGGAGGGACCTGGAGAGTACTGTGCTAAGTGAAAAAAGCCAGTCAGAGAAAGACAAGTATCACATGATCTCACTCATGTGGAATCTAATGAACAAAATAGATCCAGAGATAAGGAAGCATGGAGAGACTGTCTCTCA
>NW_005364139.1:555755-557184 GCF_000412655.1 Myotis brandtii
GTGAGGTGGGGGTGGGTGAGTGGGAAGAGATCAAACCAAAGAACTTGTATGCATATATGCATAACCCATGGACACAAAAGGGGTGGTGGAGGCCTGGGATGGGGGGCGAGGGTGGGATCCTAGAAGAGATCAATAGGAGACAAAAGGGGACCTACGTAATACCTTCAACAATAAAAATTTTTAAAAGAAATAAAAGAAAAGCCCCTCCAATCCCCATCATAGGATCCAGCCAGGTGATTACCCCTATTTCTCCCCTGCAAGAAATGGGAGGTTCAGTCTTTGGAGAAATGCTGGGGAGGAAATTACCAAAGAAATACAAAGATGTCCTAGACCCAAAGGTCATGAGTTTCTAGACTGACAGCCCATGAGTGCCCAGCATAATAAATGAAATAGTCCCGTGAACCTTGGGGGAAATGTAAATTATTAGAGCCTCTGGATTCAACAGCAAATCTAATAGAGATGAGAGGTTGGGGGCTAGATTGAAATTGAAGGATTTAGTGAAACTATCAGTGTTAGGGAATTTTTTAAAAACACAGGGATGAAACTATAATTCTCAAAAGTAAAAGAGAATGAAGAAAGTGCTATAAAAAGGAAGAACTGGAGAACAAAAGAGTTCTTAGAAATTAAAAATAAATTGTTTCCTTCCACTGAGAACTAGAGGACTAGAGACCAAATAGGAGGGAGACTCTAGAACAGGGGTGGGCAAACTTTTTGACTCGAGGGCCACAATGGGTTCTTAAACTGGACCGGAGGGCCGGAACAAAAGCATGGATGGAGTGTTTGTGTGAACTAATATAAATTCAAAGTAAACATCATTACATAAAAGGGTACGGTCTTTTTTTTTTTTTAGTTTTATTCATTTCAAACGGGCCGTAGTTTGCCCACGGCTGCTCTAGAACCAGAATCATAGAAGCATCAAACAGACCGTCCAACCTATGAGGGAAGCAGGGAGTGAAAGGGTAAGAAATCAACCAAAGGACTTGAATGCATGCATATGAGCATAACCAATGGACACAGACAGTACTGTGTGAGGGCATGTACTAGGGGGTGGGGGTGGCTGGGGAGAGGTCATGGGGGGAAAAGAAGACTTATATAATACTTTAAACAATAAGAATTTAAAAAGCAAGCAAACGAATGAATGAATAATAAAAAATAAATAAAGGGAAGGTGAGGTAGTGGAGGTCATGGAAAGAAGACTTATATAATACTTTAAACAATAAAGAATTTAAAAAGCAAGCAAACGAATGAATGAATAATAAAAAATAAATAAAGGGAAGGTGAGGTAGTGAACACATAATACAATATATAGATTATATATTATAGAATTGTACACCTGAAACTTACATAATTTTTATTAACTAATGTCACTCCAATAAATTTAATTTAAAAATCTATAATAATAAAAGCATAATATGCTAATTAGACTGGA
>NW_005364139.1:559155-562066 GCF_000412655.1 Myotis brandtii
AATCCTATATAATAAAAGCCTAATATGCTAAGTGTCCAGTCGTCCAGTCGTCCATTCAACCAATCAAAGCATAATATGCTAATGATATGCTAAGGCCGCTCTACCGCTCACTATGACATGCACTGACCACCAGAGGCAGATAGTCAACCAGTCGACCAGTTGCTATGATGTGCACTGACCACCAGGGGGCAGCTCAACACAGGAGATGCCCCCTGGTGGTCAGTGCACTCCCGCAGCGGCAACGCTACTCAGCTGACCACTGACTGACTGACAGGCACTAGACCAGCCGTGGGCAAACTACGGCCCGCGGGCGGGATCCGGCCCGTTTGAAATGAATAAAACTAAAAAAAAAAAAAGACCGTACCCTTTTATGTAATGATGTTTACTTTGAATTTATATTAGTTCACACAAACACTCCATCCATGCTTTTGTTCCGGCCCTCCGGTCCAGTTTAAGAACCCATTGTGGCCCTTGAGTCAAAAAGTTTGCCCACCCTTGCTCTAGACTCAGGGCTCATGGCTGCCCACTGCAACAGAGCAGGTGTGAGCCTACCGAGGGGAGGCAGCAGCAGGCGCAGCGGGGCCAGGATGAGCAGGAGTGGCAGGCGGCATTGGACTGCTGTTTTCGCCCCATCCCCACAGGCCCCGGTGAGGGACCTCACTGGTGCACAAATCCATGCACTGGGCCTCTAGTAAAAATATAAAGGGAAGGGTATGAAATGAAAATACATGTTTTGTGTAAGAGAGAGCTAATAGGTCACCTTGCTGAAGTCAAAAATTTAGTCAGGCCCTGGTGGGGCAGCTCAGTTGTTTGGAGCATCATCCCATACACCAAAAGATTGTGGGTTTGATTCCCGTTCAGGGTACATACCTAGGTTTTGGATTGGATCCCCGGTCCGGGTGGCTATGGGAGGCAACCAATCAAAGTTTCTCTCTCTTTCTCTCTCCCTCCCTCCCTTTCTCTCTCTAAATATATCCTGGGGTGAGGATTTTAAAAAATTTAGCCAGGATGTATAATGAATCAAAAGGCTGTATAAGATATAGGTTAGATTATGGAGGGTTTTCAATATCATACTAAGGATATTTGGAAAGCACAGGGGAATGTGGAGAAGTTTCTGAGCAGAAGTGTCTGAAAAGGTACTTATTCTTGAAATGTTAATTTGGCAATAGTGTACAAAATGAAGTGAGAGGAGCCCACACTTGTTGCTGTGACCTAAAAGGACCTGTGTGAGCTGGTCACCGTTTATTTTCTCATCTGACACTATCCCTGTAGTTACAATAGCCTTCTTCTGTTCCTCAAATTAGGCAAGTTTTTTCCTGCCTTGAGCCCTTATACTTGTCGTGCCCTCTGCTGAAATGCTCTCCCTCCAGACCAGACCTTATAGCTGCTTCCTCATTAGTTCTAGATTTTTAGCTCAAATGAAAGAGGCGTTCTCTGACCACCCATAACCTTCTTTCTCCTGTCACATCACATCACTCTATCTTTTTAAAACAAATCTACTTTTAGTCCTAGCTCAGCGGTTCTCAACCTGTGGGTCGCGACCCCTTTGGCGGTCGAACGACCCTTTCACAGGGGTCGCCTAAGACCATCCTGCATATCAGATATTTACATTACGATTCATAACAGTAGCAACATTACAGTTATGAAGTAGCAACGAAATAATTTTATGGTTGGGTCACAACATGAACAACTGTATTTAAAGGGCCAGAAGGTTGAGAACCACTGCCCTAGCTGATTTGGCTCAGTGGATAGAGCATTGGACTGCAAACCAGAGGGTCCTGGGTTTGATTCTGGTCAAGGGCATGTACCGAGACTGAAGTCTCCTCCCCGGTGGTCAATGTTTCTCTCTGTCTTTCCCTCTCTAAAAAATCAATGGAAAAATATTCTCAGGTGAGGATTTAATAAATAAATAAAATAAAAATCAGAAATTAAAAAATACATATACTTTTTTTATTGCTTTCAGAGAGGAAGGGAGAGATAGAAACATCAATGATGAGAGAGAATCATTGATCTGCTGCCTCCTGCACACCCCACGCTAAGGATCGAGCCCACAACCTGGGTATGTGCCCTGACCAGGAATCAAACCATGACCTCCTGGTTCATAGGTCCATGCTCAACCACTGAGCCACCCCGGCCTGGCACTCCATTTTATCTTTTTCGTAGCATTTGCAAGCCTCCTTCCAGATAAGTCAAGGTCCTGAGGGCAGCCTTATGTCTTGTTTTTGTTGAATCTCTTGCAGTATGCCTTGGCACTCAGTATTCATTAGGAAGGGGTGAGATCTGTTAGGAACCAATTATATCTAGTTTTGGTTTGAGACTTACTGTCCCAGTCAGACACGCATCTTCTTCATTCTTGTACTCATTCTGCATTCAGTCCATTTATTTTTTAAAACATATTCTTATCGATTTTAGAGAGGAAGGGAGAGGGAGAGAGATAGAAACATCAATGATGAGAATCATTGATCAGCTGCCTCCTGCACGCCCCCTACTGGGGATTGAGCCCACAACACGCGCATGTGCCCTGACCCGGACTCAAACCGTGACCTCCCTGTTCATAGGTTGCCGCTCAACCACTGCTTCATAAATGGGCTGGGCTCCGTCCATTTATTAAACCACCGCTTGGCACTTCGGTGCTGAGGATGGAAGAAGGAATCAGACTAGATTTGGTAGACTTGATGACAGCAGCTCTGTTTCTGAACAGACCCTACAGGGCCATGTCGAAGTCACCTCCCCCCAGGGATACTTGGTCTGAACCGCCACCCACCCGCCTCTGGAGACCAAAGCGACCTCTGCATCCCCCCCTCCCAGCTGCAGAGGAGCAGCCCCTCCCCGCCGGGTCCGGAGCCTGGACCGGGGAGAGTCCAGGAACGTGGCCATGCTGGTGAGATCGGCCTTGGCGTCTCTGGGGGCC